>NC_053389.1:5353721-5653721 GCF_905171765.1 Bufo bufo | reverse complement strand
GGGCGCTCACTACATACAGATTGTACAGACACCACTAGAGGGTGCTCACTACATACAGATTATAAAGCCACCACTAGAGGGAGCTCACTACATACAGATTATACAGCCACCACTAGAGGGAGCTCAGGAGATTACTACATACAGATATATACAGCCACCACTAGGGGGAGCTCAGGAGATTACTACATACAGATATATACAGCCACCACTAGAGGGAGCTCACTACATACAGATTATACAGCCACCACTAGAGGGAGCTCACTACATACAGATTATACAGTCACCACTAGAGCGAGCTCACTACATACAGATTATACAGCCACCACTAGAGGGAGCTTACTACATACATATTATACAGTTACCACTAGAGGGAGCTCACAACATACAGATTATATACAGCCACCACTAGAGGGAGCTCACTTCATACAGATTATACAGACACCACTAGAGGGAGCTCACTGCATACAGATCATACAGTCACCACTAGAGGAAGCTCACTACATACATATTATACAGTCACCACTAGAGGGAGATCACTACATACAGATTATACAGCCACCACTAGAGGGAGATCACTACATACAGATTATACAGCCACCACTAGAGGGAGATCACTACATACACATTATATACAGCCACCACTACAGGGAGCTCACTACATACAGATTATACAGTCACCACTAGAGGGAGCTCACTACATACAGATTATACAGCCACCACTAGAGGGAGATCACTACATACACATTATATACAGCCACCACTACAGGGAGCTCACTACATACAGATTATACAGTCACCACTAGAGGGAGCTCACTATATACAGGTTATACAGCCACCACTAGAGGGAGCTCACTGCATACAGATCATACAGTCACCACTAGAGGAAGCTCACTACATACATATTATACAGCCACCACTAGAGGGAGCTCACTACATACAGATTATACAGCCACCACTAGAGGGAGATCACTACATACAGATTATACAGCCACCACTAGAGGGAGATCACTACATACAGATTTTATTACAAGACCCGGAGGCTCGTATTGCTATTCTCCTTCTTTACTTCTGACCAATAGCAGCAAAGAAAATATAAAAATATTGAAACATGTCATCAGCCCCTCCCCATAGTCTCTCTATAACAGGCCACACCGCCTGCAAAACCTCCTCTTTCTTTGCTGCTGACCGCAGAGATAAGTAGTGGGATTTGCTATTTTCATGTCATTGTGATTTATATATATAGATATATAGATATTGTTTGGTTTATCTGTACTTTGTTTCCCCCCCCCTTTTTGGGGCAAGTTGGGGGTGTTTATTTATAGATATATACTGTTTTTTGCTTTGTCTGGGGCTACCTTTTAGCTCCTCGCCTGCCTGGCGTTTAGGAGGTTCATTTTGCGCCCCTTATATGTATTCCATCGGTATTCCGTTTCACCCCCCATTTGCTTTTAGCCCACCTTCCTGTGCCTTCCTTTCTGCTCCCCCTCCCTTATCGGGCGGCTCTTTTCCCGCCGCTTACCTCAGTGCGGCTGCGGCGGCTCTCCCTGTCTTCCTTGCTAGTGCGGCCGAGATCTCGCGAGATCTCGGCCACTTCCGCTTCCGCCGTGACGTCACCGCACATCGGAGCTCCGGCAGCATCGGCTCGTCCTCGGCTCTTTCTTACAGGTTTCCTCGGCGTTTTCTTCCTTACTGGCCTGGGGCAAATCCCCTTGCCAGCTAATCAGCCCCACTATATTTAGATATTAGTTTTTTCCAACTTGCAGTCTCCATCTATAATAAAGATTGCCAGCATGCCCAAAAAAGTACTCAGTGGCCAGGGCCCTGCAGAGGAGGATTTCCCTCTTGTGGAATTAACCCCTTCGGGGGAAGATGGTCAGGCCCCGATCCCTGGGGATAATGGATCTGATTTTCAGGCGTCAATATCGAACGCCATAGCTGCAGCCATGGGATCTATGACTTCGGTCATATCCCAAACTATTGCGCAGGCCCTTGCTGCCCATCCGGCTACCTCACAAACCCCGCAGCCCGCCATGGTGTCCTCACCCACCGGGCCAGGGATTCATGCCTCCAGAAAACGAATTAATAAAGGTGATGATGTTTCCACCAATGTTGGCGCGCTTGGTCCACGCAAGAGAGCCTGTACGCGTCAGGCAGAACGCACGCGCAATTGGAAAAGTGCTAGAGCACTACAAGATTTGGATTCCGACTCTGAAGTCGGATCCGAGGAGGAGGCTATGGATGACGCCTTTGAGGAGGCAGAGGAGGACCCATCAGGGGTCATGGATGATAACCCCCTACCCGGGTGTAGCTCCCTTATGTCCGCTGCAGAAGGTATGCCTGCATCATTAACGGACCCCTCTGGGGAACCCTTGTTCGACCCAGATTCGCTCCACCACCCCCGCTCGGCTGAGTGGTTACCGTTGGAGCACGTCTCCAAATATTTGGAGGCTAGAGTGCGCTGTCCTCTTTCCAAAGAGGCTCGCAATAAGCTTAGGGCGGAATGCCCCAGACCTGTCATCCCTAACAGGGTATGCGAGACTCCTACTGTCGATCCCAAAATGACGCAGTTCCTCGCAAAATCCGGCTGGAACCCGCGTAGGGGTCTGGAGTCGGCATTAAGGTCCTGTCAGGATAAACTCCTGGACATCTTTGGACCATTAGCAAAGATTTTTGACTTAGCGGAGGTGGCTAATGCAGGCAATAAACAGGTTGACCCTGTTGAATTGCGTGAATGGGTACAACGTGCCATTTGCATAGCAGGAAACGTAAATACGTCCCTGGCTATAGAAAGGCGGAAAGCCATACTTTTCAAAATAGAACCCAAACTATCCAATCTGGCTCTTACGGAGGCCGGTAAAGTGGCCCAGGGCCTATTATTTGGAGAACCTTTTATTAAGGACCTTGGGAGATTTGTGGGGGCTTTCACTGCCCTAGACAAGGCCCAAAGCTCTATGAAGAGAGTCTTTCACGGTAGGGTCTCTACCAGGGCCGGCAGCTTTAGGGGCCGCCTGTCCGGCCGTGCCCAGTTTCAGTCCCGTGGTTCGGGCCGAGGCTCCTTTTCTCAGAGAGCTACCTTCCAGGAGCATAGACGGGAGCCGTCATCCTTCTTCCCTTCACGAGGAAGTTCCTGGCGTCCAAGAGGATACAGAGGAAATCCTAATTCCAGACGTCCCTACGGTGAGTCTACCAACTCATTCCAATTTTTCAAGTGTTTGTGTAGGGGGCAGATTACGTCTTTTTTCTCCAGCTTGGTCCCGTATCACCTCAGACCAATGGGTCCTATCCACGGTCAGGGGTTTCCACATCGAGCTCACGTCCTCCCCGCTGTCCATCCCACATCCACATCCCGTGGTGCTGTCAGCGGAAAGCCGCATACTGGTCGACTCAGAACTGTCGGATCTTGTCCGCAAAGGAGCCATAGAACCGGCTCCTGTATCCCCTTGCGTGGTAATCAGCAATATTTTTCTGGTGACAAAGAAGGGTGGCCAACTTCGGCCCGTTATCAATTTACGCGCCCTCAACGCGTTTGTCAGATACCGCCATTTCAAGATGGAGGGCATCCATCTCCTTCGGGACCTTCTACAGATGGGCGATTGGATGGTCAAGTTGGACTTGAAGGACGCTTATCTTACTGTCCCGGTGGAGGACGCGTCCAGAAATCTTCTCTGTTTCTCTTGGCAGGACAGGATTTGGCGGTTCACGTGCCTTCCATTCGGCCTCTCTTCAGCTCCCTGGTGCTTCACCAAGCTGATGCGCCCGGCTATGGCATGGTTACGCAGTCGAGGAGTTCGTCTCATCGTATATCTGGATGACATCCTGATCATGGCCCAGGATCGATCGGTACTGCTGAATCATCTGCATTGGACCATGGATCTTCTGGCGGATCTGGGTTTCCTCATCAATCAGGAGAAATCTTGCCTCATCCCGTCTCGCGAGATGGAGTTCTTGGGTTTTCTGGTGGATTCCACGGCGGGAACACTCAGCCTACCTCCGGCCAAGGTTCGATCAATACGGAAGGAATTGTGCAAAGCCAGGTCATCTGTCCAGATCCCTTTACGCCAGCTAGCCAGGATCATAGGTCTGCTGGCCTCTTCTATCCAGGCGGTTTTTCCGGCTCCGCTTCACTATCGGGCCCTTCAGCGCCTGAAGATTTCCCACCTACGGGCGGGAGTTTCCTACGCGGATTGGATCTCTCTGGACGAGGAGACCAAGGAGGAGCTTTCCTGGTGGATTCACAATCTGCAAGCTTGGAATGGCAAGGCTATCTTCGGCCATCGTCCGGATTTCGTGGTGGATTCGGATGCCAGCCTGTCAGGCTGGGGAGCTCATTGCGAAGGGATCACAACTGGAGGCGGTTGGTCAGAGGCCGAGGCAGGATTCCATATCAACACGCTGGAACTGTTGGCTGGATCTTTCGCGATCAAGAGCTTCACGAGGGACACGGCCAGATCCTGCATACAACTAAGCATGTCAGCGGTGAGGTACATCAACGGCATGGGCGGAACCCGTTCCACCATCTTGTCTCGTTTGGCGAAGGATTTCTGGGACTACTGCCTAGACAAGGAGTTGGTTGTTTTGGCGGAATATCTTCCAGGGGTCCAGAACATTCATGCAGATTGGAGTTCTCGGTATCTTTCCGATTCCAGCGACTGGCAGTTAGATGCGACGGTTTTCCGTTCCTTAATGTCAGTTTGGGGCCCTTTCTGCATCGACCTCTTTGCTTCCCGTCTGAACTCGCAACTAGACCGCTTTTACAGCTGGCGCCCGGACCCGGAAGCCGAAGCGGTGGACGCGTTCCTGCAGGATTGGTCCAGAGATCTGCTCTACGCTTTTCCTCCATTCCAGCTGATTCCCAGGACCCTGATTCAAGTACGACGATATTCGGCGGATCTGGTGCTCCTGGTTCCGTTTTGGAACTCCCAGTCGTGGTTTCCCCACCTTCTGGAGATGTTGATAGAGATCCCGTACCTGCTCCCGACATCTCAGACTCTCCTCCGAGGTCCGAATCACCAATTACACCCTCTTCTCCTGGACGGATCCCTGCGCCTGTTGGCGTGTCGGATTTCAGGGGACCCTGGGAGGTCCCAGGTGTTTCGGGAACAGCTAGAGTCCTTTTGGAAAATGCATGGGCCCCAGGCACCAGAAGATCTTACAGATCAGCCTGGGGATCTTGGGCTCGCTGGTGCGTGGCTAGGGACTTGGATCCCGTATCGGCACCTGTAACGGAGATCTTACATTTCCTATCTTCTTTGTTTCACCAGGGCAAGGCTTATCGCACAATCAGCCTGTTCAGGTCGGCTATTTCTGCCTCCCATCAAGGTTTTGATGGTACTCCTGCGGGGCAACATCCTTTAGTATGTCGTCTCCTGCGCGGTTCTCGGATGTCTCGTCCTCCTAGGCCTAGATTTTCTGCCACTTGGGATGTGTCTTGTGTCCTTTCCTTTTTATCTTCTTGGCCTCAGAATGCGGACCTTTCCCTACGGCAACTGTCGGCGAAGCTAGTCACTCTTTTTTGTCTTATTTCCTGCAAGCGGGTTTCAGACGTCCGGGCTTTGGACTATGATGCACGCTCGTACACCCCGGAGGGGGTCTCCTTTGATATCTCTAGAAGGACTAAGACCCACATACGATCGGTCGCTTATCCTGCTTTCCCGACCTCGCCTTCTCTTTGTCCCGTTGCGTGCCTCAAGGAATATGAAGCTCGCACTTCTCTTCATCAGTCACGAGAGTTTCCGCAGCTTTTCCTTTCTACCATTCGTCCTTTTGCCCCAGTGACCACTCCCACGCTGTCTAGGTGGATGAAGTGGATCATGGAACTTGCGGGCGTGGACACTTCTATATTTTCGGCGCATTCCGCTAGGGGGGCATCTGCTACCTCTTTGGCGGTTTCTGGCGCCAGACTATCCACGTTTAGGGAATTTTATTTTCGGCCAGGTCCTCATGTTTTCTCAGCAATTATTGAGAATTTGTCTTAACTTTGAACTTGCAATACGAAGCCTCCGGGTCTTGTAATAAAATCAGATGATTTTCCTATTTCATGACGTAAAGTCATGATTTTATTAAAGACACGGAGGCGAGTATTGCCCACCCTACGTTTTTCCCTGCCTATGGGGTTTTTTAAAATAGGAATGATTTTGACTGTATATCATTTGCATATTGCTTTAACTCTATGAGTTTTTTCCTGAGTAGGTTTGTCGCAACCATTTGTTTTGTGATTACAATGTCACAATTTGCTTCTATCATGGTTCTGTTTTTCACCTTTTTTCAGGTTGAGATCGGCATAATAGGCGGTATCCTGTGGTCTACGTCTTGGTTCGGAGGGTCGGCAGTTTGGTTCCAGCCGATCGTGTGATGTGGACAGCTCCAGGAGATTCTTCAGAGTGGTTTCCTGTTGTTCCAGTTCGCTTCCGGATGGATAGCGCTTTTGTTTCCAGGCTGTTCCGGTTCCTGGTTGGCGGTTCTGTTGGACTTTTTGGTTTGGACTTACAAAGAAAGAGGAGGTTTTGCAGGCGGTGTGGCCTGTTATAGAGAGACTATGGGGAGGGGCTGATAACATGTTTCAATATTTTTATATTTTCTTTGCTGCTATTGGTCAGAAGTAAAGAAGGAGAATAGCAATACTCGCCTCCGTGTCTTTAATAAAATCATGACTTTACGTCATGAAATAGGAAAATCATCTGATTATACAGCCACCACTAGAGGAGCTCACTACATACAGATTATACAGTCACCACTAGAGGGCGCTCACTACATACAGATTATACAGCCACCACTAGAGGGAGCTCACTACATACAGATTATACAGCCACCACTAGAGGGAGCTCACTACATACAGATTATACAGCCACCACTAGAGGGTGCTCACTACATGCAGATTATACAGCCACCACTAGAGAGAGCTCACTACATACAGATTATACAGTCATCACTAGAGGGAGCTCACTACATACAGATTATACAGCCACCACTAGAGGGAGCTCACTACATACAGATTATACAGCCACCACTAGAGGGAGCTCACTACATACAGATTATACAGTCACCACTAGAAGGAGCTCACTACATACAGATAATACAGTCACCACTAGAGGAAGCTCACTACATACAGATTATACAGTGTAATGCCCCATATGTGCCCCCCACACAGTATAATGCCCCATTATGTGCCCCCCACACAATATAACTCCCCCTTATGTGCCCCCCACACAGTATAATGCCCCCTTATGTGCCCCCACACAGTATAATGCCCCCTTATGTGCCCCCACACAGTATAATGCCCCCTTATGTGCCCCCCGGACAGTATAACTCCCCCTTATGTGCCCCCCACACAGTATAACTCCCCCTTATATGCCCCCGCACAGTATAATGCCCCTTATGTGCCCCCCACACAGTATATTGCCCCATTAAGTGCCCCCCACACAGTATAATGCCCCTTATGTGTCCCCACACAGTATAATGCCCCCTTATGTGCCCCCACACAGTATAACACCCCCTTATGTGCCCCCACACAGTATAACTCCCCCTTATGTGCCCCCCGTACAGTATAAGTCCCCCTTATGTGCCCCCCACACAGTGTAATGCCCCTTATGTGCCCCCCACACAGTGTAATGCCCCTTATGTGCCACCCACACAGTGTAATGTCCCTTATATGCTCCGACACAGTATAATGCCCCTTATGTGCCCCCGCACAGTATAACTCCCCCTTATGTGCCCCCGCACAGTATAACTCCCCCTTATGTGCCCCCACACAGTATAACTCCCCCTTATGTGCCCCCACACAGTATAATGCCCCTTATGTGCCCCCCGCACAGTATAATACCCCCTTATGTGCCCCCCACACAGTATAATGCCCCTTATGTGCACCCCACACAGTATAATACCCCCTTATGTGCCCCCCACACAGTTTAATGCCCCTTATGTGCCCCCCCACAGTATAATACCCCCTTATGTGCCCCCCACACAGTATAACTCCCCCTTATGTGCCCCCCACACAGTATAACTCCCCCTTATGTGCCCCCCGCACAGTATAACTCCCCCTTATGTGCCCCCACACAGTATAACTCCCCCTTATGTGCCCCCCACACAGTATAATGCCCCTTATGTGCCCCCCGCACAGTATAATACCCCCTTATGTGCCCCCCACACAGTATAATGCCCCTTATGTGCACCCCACACAGTATAATACCCCCTTATGTGCCCCCCACACAGTATAATGCCCCTTATGTGCCCCCCCCACAGTATAATACCCCCTTATGTGCCCCCCACACAGTATAACTCCCCCTTATGTGCCCCCCACACAGTATAATGCCCCCTTATGTGCCCCCCGCACAGTATAACTCCCCCTTATGTGCCCCCCGCACAGTATAACTCCCCCTTATGTGCCCCCCACACAGTATAACTCCCCCTTATGTGCCCCCACACAGTATAAGTCCCCCTTATGTGCCCCCCACACAGTATAACACCCCCTTATGTGCCCCCGCACAGTATAACTCCCCCTAATGTGCCCCCGCACAGTATAACTCCCCCTTATGTGCCCCCCGCACAGTATAATACCTACTTATGTGCCCCCACACAGTATAACTCCCCTTTATGTGCCCCCCGCACAGTATAACTCCCCTTTATGTGCCCCCACACAGTATAATTCCCCCTTATGTGCCCCCGCACAGTGTAATGCCCCTTATGTGCCCCCCACACAGTGTAATGTCCCTTATGTGCCCCCGACACAGTATAATGCCCCTTATGTGCCCCCGCACAGTATAACTCCCCCTTATGTGCCCCCGCACAGTATAACTCCCCCTTATCTGCCCCCACACAGTATAACTCCCCCTTATGTGCCCCCACACAGTATAACTCCCCCTTATGTGCCCCCGACACAGTATAATGCCCCTTATGTGCCCCCGCACAGTATAACTCCCCCTTATGTGCCCCCACACAGTATAACTCCCCCTTATCTGCCCCCACACAGTATAATGCCCCTTATGTGCCCCCCGCACAGTATAATACCCCCTTATGTGCCCCCCACACAGTATAACTCCCCCTTATGTGCCCCCCGCACAGTATAACTCCCCCTTATGTGCCCCCCACACAGTATAATACCCCCTTATGTGCCACCCACACAGTATAATGCCCCTTATGTGCCCCCCCCACAGTATAATACCCCCTTATGTGCCCCCCACACAGTATAACTCCCCCTTATGTGCCCCCCGCACAGTATAACTCCCCCTTATGTGCCCCCCCGCACAGTATAACTCCCCCTTATGTGCCCCCCGCACAGTATAACTCCCCCTTATGTGCCCCCCGCACAGTATAACTCCCCCTTATGTGCCCCCCGCACAGTATAACTCCCCCTTATGTGCCCCCCGCACAGTATAACTCCCCCTTATGTGCCCCCGCACAGTATAACTCCCCCTTATGTGCCCCCCGCACAGTATAACTCCCCCTTATGTTCCCCCCACACAGTATAACTCCCCCTTATGTGCCCCCGCACAGTATAACTCCCCCTTATGTGCCCCCCGCACAGTATAACTCCCCTTTATGTGCTTCCCACACAGTATAACTCCCCCTTATGTGCCCCCCGCACAGTATAACTCCCCTTTATGTGCCCCCCACACAGTGTAATGTCCCTTATGTGCCTCCCACACAGTATAACTCCCCCTAATGTGCCCCCGCACAGTATAACTCCCCCTTATGTGCCCCCCGCACAGTATAATACCCCCTTATGTGCCCCCACACAGTATAACTCCCCTTTATGTGCCCCCCGCACAGTATAACTCCCCTTTATGTGCCCCCCACACAGTATAACTCCCCCTTATGTGCCCCCCGCACAGTATAACTCCCCCTTATGTGCCCCCCGCACAGTGTAATGTCCCTTATGTGCCCCCCGCACAGTATATCTCCCCCTTATGTGCCCCCGCACAGTATAACTCCCCCTTATGTGCCGCCGCACAGTATAACTCCCCCTTATGTGCCCCCCGCACAGTATAACTCCCCCTTATGTGCCCCCCACACAGTATAACTTCCCCTTATGTGCCCCCCGCACAGTATAACTCCCCCTTATGTGCCCCCCGCACAGTGTAATGTCCCTTATGTGCCCCCCGCACAGTATATCTCCCCCTTATGTGCCCCCGCACAGTATAACTCCCCCTTATGTGCCGCCGCACAGTATAACTCCCCCTTATGTGCCCCCCGCACAGTATAACTCCCCCTTATGTGCCCCCCACACAGTATAACTTCCCCTTATGTGCCCCCCGCACAGTATAACTCCCCCTTATGTGCCCCCGCACAGTATAACTCCCCATTATGTGCCCCCCGCACAGTATAACTCCCCCTTTTGTGCCCCCACACAGTATAACTCCCCTTTTGTGCCCCCCACACAGTATAATGCCCCTTATGTGCCCCCCCACAGTATAACTCCCCCTTATGTGCCCCCCCACAGTATAACTCCACCTTATGTGTCCCCACACAGTATAACTCCCCCTTATGTGCCCCCCCACACAGTATAATGCCCCTTATGTGCCCCCACACAGTATAACTCCCCTTTATATGCCCCCCCGCACAGTATAACTCCCCCTTATGTGCCCCCCGCACAGTATAACTCCCCCTTTTGTGCCCCCACACAGTATAACTCCCCTTATGTGCCCCCCGCACAGTATAACTCCACCTTATGTGTCCCCACACAGTATAACTCCCCCTCATGTGCCCCCCACACAGTATAACTCCCCCTTATGTGCCCCCCGCACAGTATAACTCCCCCTTATGTGCCCCCCGCACAGTGTAATGCCCCTTATGTGCCCCCCACACAGTATTACTCCCCCTTATGTGCCCCCCACACAGTATAACTCCCCTTTATGTGCCCCCCGCACAGTATAACTCCCCCTTATGTGCCCCCCGCACAGTATAACTCCCCCTTATGTGCCCCCCACACAGTATAACTCCCCCTTATGTGCCCCCCGCACAGTATAACTCCCCCTTATGTGCCCCCGCACAGTATAACTCCCCCTTATGTGCCCCCCACACAGTATAACTCCCCTTTATGTGCCCCCCACACAGTATAACTCCCCTTTATGTGCCCCCCACACAGTATAACTCCCCCTTATGTGTCCCCACACAGTATAACTCCCCCTTATGTGCCCCCCACACAGTATAACTCCCCTTTATGTGCCCCCCGCACAGTATAACTCCCCTTTATGTGCCCACACACAGTATAACTCCCCTTTATGTGCCCCCCACACAGTATAACTCCCCCTTATGTGTCCCCACACAGTATACTGTAACTCCCCCTTATGTGCCCCCGCACAGTATAACTCCCCCTTATGTTCCCCCCACACAGTATAACTCCCCCTTATGTGCCCCCGCACAGTATAACTCCCCCTTATGTTCCCCCCACACAGTATAACTCCCCCTTATGTGCCCCCGCACAGTATAACTCCCCCTTATGTGCCCCCCGCACAGTATAACTCCCCTTTATGTGCCCCCCACACAGTATAACTCCCCTTTATGTGCCCCCACACAGTATAACTCCCCCTTATGTGCCCCCCGCACAGTATAATGTCCCTTATGTGCCCCCCGCACAGTATAACTCCCCCTTATGTGCCCCCCGCACAGTATAACTCCCCCTTATGTGCCCCCCGCACAGTATAATGTCCCTTATGTGCCCCCCGCACAGTATAACTCCCCCTTATGTGCCCCCCGCACAGTATAACTCCCCTTTATGTGCCCCCCGCACAGTATAACTCCCCTTTATGTGCCCCCCACACAGTATAACTCCCCCTTATGTGCCCCCCGCACAGTATAACTCCCCCTTATGTGCCCCCCGCACAGTATAATGTCCCTTATGTGCCCCCGCACAGTATAACTCCCCCTTATGTGCCCCCCGCACAGTATAACTCCCCCTTATGTGCCCCCCGCACAGTATAACTCCCCCTTATGTGCCCCCCACACAGTATAACTCCCCCTTATGTGCCCCCCGCACAGTATAACTCCCCCTTATGTGCCCCCCGCACAGTATAATGTCCCTTATGTGCCCCCCACAGTGTAAAGTCCCTTATGTGCCCCCCGCACAGTATAACTCCCCCTTATGTTCCCCCCACACAGTATAACTCCCCCTTATGTGCCCCCCACACAGTATAATGCCCCTTATGTGCCCCCCACACAGTATAACTCCCCCTTATGTGCCCCCCGCACAGTATAACTCCCCCTTATGTGCCCCCCGCACAGTATAACTCCCCTTTATGTGCCCCCCGCACAGTATAATGTCCCTTTTGTGCCCCCCGCACAGTATAACTCCCCCTTATGTGCCCCCGCACAGTATAACTCCCCCTTATGTGCCCCCCGCACAGTATAACTCCCCCTTATGTGCCCCCCGCACAGTATAACTCCCCCTTATGTGCCCCCGCACAGTATAACTCCCCCTTATGTGCCTCCCACACAGTATAACTCCCCCTTATGTGCCCCCCGCACAGTATAATGTCCCTTATGTGCCCCCCGCACAGTATAACTCCCCCTTATGTGCCCCCCGCACAGTATAACTCCCCCTTATGTGCCCCCCGCACAGTATAACTCCCCCTTATGTGCCCCCCGCACAGTATAATACCCCCTTATGTGCCCCCCGCACAGTATAACTCCCCCTTATGTGCCCCCCGCACAGTATAACTCCCCCTTATGTGCCCCCGCACAGTATAACTCCCCCTTATGTGCCCCCCGCACAGTATAATGTCCCTTATGTGCCCCCCACACAGTATAATGCCCCTTATGTGCCCCCCGCACAGTATAACTCCCCCTTATGTGCCCCCCGCACAGTATAACTCCCCCTTATGTGCCCCCCGCACAGTATAACTCCCCCTTATGTGCCCCCATACAGTATAACTCCCCCTTATGTGCCCCCCACACAGTATAATGCCCCCTTATGTGCCCCCCACACAGTATAACTCCCCCTTATGTGCCCCCCGCACAGTATAACTCCCCCTTATGTGCCCCCCGCACAGTATAATGTCCCTTATGTGCCTCCCACACAGTATAACTCCCCCTTATGTGCCCCCCGCACAGTATAATGTCCCTTATGTGCCCCCCGCACAGTATAACTCCCCCTTATGTGCCCCCCGCACAGTATAACTCCCCCTTATGTGCCCCCCGCACAGTATAACTCCCCCTTATGTGCCCCCCGCACAGTATAATACCCCCTTATGTGCCCCCCGCACAGTATAACTCCCCCTTATGTGCCCCCCGCACAGTATAACTCCCCCTTATGTGCCCCCGCACAGTATAACTCCCCCTTATGTGCCCCCCGCACAGTATAATGTCCCTTATGTGCCCCCCACACAGTATAATGCCCCTTATGTGCCCCCCGCACAGTATAACTCCCCCTTATGTGCCCCCCGCACAGTATAACTCCCCCTTATGTGCCCCCCGCACAGTATAACTCCCCCTTATGTGCCCCCCGCACAGTATAACTCCCCCTTATGTGCCCCCCGCACAGTATAACTCCCCCTTATGTGCCCCCATACAGTATAACTCCCCCTTATGTGCCCCCCACACAGTATAACTCCCCCTTATGTGCCCCCCGCACAGTATAACTCCCCCTTATGTGCCCCCCGCACAGTATAACTCCCCCTTATGTGCCCCCCGCACAGTATAACTCCCCCTTATGTGCCCCCCGCACAGTATAACTCCCCCTTATGTGCCGCCCTTATTATTCCGATGTGGTTGAAAATACCAGCAAATAATTTTCCCGGTAAAATCTTTTCCCAGCCGTGTCCTGTGGATTAGTGGCTGGTGGTGAGGAGGTTGGAATACCCCTTTAGGGCTGTTTGGCCCCCGGTTCTCTCTCCTGGAAGATGCCGGAGGCTCCCAATACAAGGAAAGCCCTGAGGTGGGGTGCCGCCTGATGAAGGGACTCTGTGTGCCACAGCCTTCCGTGGTATGCCCATGGCTCTGGCCACGAGGGGCAGTCTGGAGAAATGATGGAGGCGGCGGCGGCCATGCCTGTCATATGTGAACAAGCCCGTGAAGGGCTGGTACAGGATAGACCTGGCTGCTTTCTCCCAGGCTCAGCGCCTCACCTGCCCTCAGGTTGTGTGTGGTATTGCAGCTCAGCTCCATTTTCTGACATGACGCCAGACACAACCCATGGACAGATGCAGCGCTGTTTCTGGAAGGAGGCGGACATTTTTTTCTAATGTGTACAGCATCTTAGCTACAAACTGGAGCTTGTCCCCAACTTTCCAAAGACTGTGCAGTGGGGGGGGAGCCATATTTTAATGACAAAGTTTTAGGGAGTCGTTATAAAGTGAGATAAACTTTATAAATGAATGTGATTTTATTGAGCGCTGCTCCTCCACAGTCCTGTATCTCCTTCACCCTTTTGGGTTTTGCCCACAGTTAATATGGCGGCCTGCGGGCACGTTCTGCGTCACGTCCTTTTCTGCCGCTTCATAACGGTTTTCAACAACGCGCGCTCTGATTGGCCGGCCGTCTATCCTCCGTAGCCAGTGCGCTGTCTGTTTGTTAGCAGGTGCGGAGAACGGCGCGGCCGGGCTGGCGGTGTGTAGGTGAGAGTTCAGGCGGGATGGGGGGGGGGAGCGGCCGGTAACCGGGCAGTGACCCGCCGGGTGAGCGAGCCATGCTCGGGTCCGGTGTCCCTGTGGTCCCTGGAAATCCCGTGACAATGATTTAAAGGTATAGAAGCGCTGGTCACTGCACGTGCAGGGAGGCGTCATGTGGTGGGGCAGTAGGTGGAAGGCAGGCCTGAACTATAACTCTCAGCAGGCCCTGTCAACCTGAACTATAACTCTCAGCAGGCCCTGTCAGCCTGAACTATAACTCTCAGCAGGCCCTGTCAACCTGAACTATAACTCTCAGCAGGCCCTGTCAACCTGAACTATAACTCTCAGCAGGCCTTGTCAGCCTGAACTATAACTCTCAGCAGGCCCCGTCAGCCTGAACTATAACTCTCAGCAGGCCCCGTCAGCCTGAACTATAACTCTCAGCGGGCCCCGTCAGCCTGAACTATAACTCTCAGCGGGCCCCGTCAGCCTGAACTATAACTCTCAGCGGGCCCCGTCAGCCTGAACTATAACTCTCAGCGGGCCCCGTCAGCCTGAACTATAACTCTCAGCGGGCCCCGTCAGCCTGAACTATAACTCTCAGCGGGCCCCGTCAGCCTGAACTATAACTCTCAGCGGGCCCCGTCAGCCTGAACTATAACTCTCAGCGGGCCCCGTCAGCCTGAACTATAACTCTCAGCGGGCCCCGTCAGCCTGAACTATAACTCTCAGCGGGCCCCGTCAGCCTGAACTATAACTCTCAGCGGGCCCCGTCAGCCTGAACTATAACTCTCAGCGGGCCCCGTCAGCCTGAACTATAACTCTCAGCGGGCCCCGTCAGCCTGAACTATAACTCTCAGCGGGCCCCGTCAGCCTGAACTATAACTCTCAGCGGGCCCCGTCAGCCTGAACTATAACTCTCAGCAGGCCCCGTCAGCCTGAACTATAACTCTCAGCAGGCCCCGTCAGCCTGAACTATGCTGAACTGCTGACAGCTCTCGGCAGGTTCTAAATGGAGTCGGAGAAAACTTTCTCATAAGGAGTAGTGTGAACATTAGGTTTTATTCTGCCAGGTTCTGCAAGTGTCCAGGAGGCGGAGCTTCAGTGTGAGGCGCTCTCTGCATTGAGGACCTTCCCTGTGCTGTAGTATCCAACCAGAAGACCAGTCCAGCCGTCACTCAGAGCAAAGTGCCTGTGGCGTGCATAGCGTGCCCTGCGCTGAGTGTGGCGTGCATAGCGCGCCCTGCGCTGGTGAATGGCAGGAAAAGTCTAAGGCATATTGGTACACTATAGACTTTTTCAGGGTGCGGGTGCCCACAGAGAGGGCTCGGAGTGTCGTCTCTGGCACCCGTGCCATAGGTTCGCCATCACTGTCCTAGACCATTGACGTCCTGTCCTGGACTGCAGTACCAAGCACAGCCACTATACAATGGGCGGCGCTGTGCTTGGTGAGGAGTGCTGCAACCTCTACAAACAGCTGATGGGCGGAGGGTTGGGCCCCCAGCGATCCTAGTACCGGCCTGTCCCAGTAGGGTCAGTTCACACTGAGTTCTTGGTGCTGATTTTGGAGCCTTTCTGCCCTAGAATTGGTTCCACAGAAGCCCCATCTCAGTGGGAAGCTTCGCTCTTCACCTGGAAAAAGGAATCAGCGCTGAATCTCCCATTGAAGTGAATGGGACCCAGAAAACACCGCCCGTCTAAGTGGATGCCCTTCATGGGCTTTTTCTGCTCATTTTTGGAGCAGATCTGCATCAAAAAACCTCAAGCTGGAAACGCGGCTTTGTATTGAAGTGGACACTCATTGGTTAAAAAAGACTCCTCAAAAACGTGTGAAAATACATGTGGATTCCACACTGATGTTTTTTAAAGTGTATTTTTTTTTTTTTAATCAGTCGTGTGAGCGGAGCCCGTAATGCCCGAGTGAATGTAGAACGTTACGAGCATTAACCCCTTCAGGAGCCCGCCAGGTTTGGATCTTTCCTTGCCGATTTTAAGAGCCATCACTTTGTTTTTTACTTCCTCGTTTCCAGACTTCTGTGGATTTTTTTTAAGGTAGAAAAACAAAGGCCTTTGAAAAAATAGTAGTTTTCTTTGCAGCACTTTACTCGGACCCCTGAGCAGTGTGCGGCCGGCTGTGGTCGAGCTGTCGCTTCTACTGCTGCCAGTCGCTTGTCCCATAGCTTGCAGTAGTATACCATGGTGGTCTATGGGAATTCTCCGCACTTCCTCCTAAAGGGGTTACTCAGGAAAAGATATTTATGACTTGTCCTCAGGACAGGTCGTCAGTATCAGATCTGTGGGGTGGTGACTCTTGGGGGAGGGGGGACGGGACTTGGACCCCCGCTGATGTGATAATGATGCCCTGTCCTGAGGATAGTACATGACTATCATTTCCCGGATTACCCCTTTAAGCAGTTTGCTGTGCCAAGCTGCCATAGTAACCGATCGGCGCCCCCCAGTTTCATCACCTCTATGTAATACTGTGGGGTAAGTGACCAGAGTTATCCCTGATCCTGGTCTCTGCCGGTGCCCCCCATGTATGAGGTGGGCTCAGAATGTACAGTTCATCTGGGGCCAGGAAGGGGTTAATGGCTGGGAGATGTGGCCCTCATCTGGTGGAGTCCGGGGTGTCAGGAGAACAGTTAAGTTTCTGGGTTTTCAGCCAGGGGTCCACGTGCTGAGTGGTTCTTCCGTGGTTGGGGGTTTGGCTGCGGCTGTCGGTTCACCTTTTATCTCTGTAGCTTCCTGTGTGCAGCAGCGTCTCTGCATCTCCTCGGCACCAAGGTTCAGACTTTACCTAGAAGGTCTATGTGGTGGTCACTGAGACACCAATGTCAGCCCAGCAAGTCTACGGCTCTGTTCACACTTGGTTTAACCCCTTCATTAAAAGACCTCTGGAGGACACTGACTTCCACAGGAGCCCCAGTTATAGGGGAAAACGGCCCCCTATGGCAGCGCTGATCCGGGTCTCCCTACACCCTGCAGCTCTGCTCCTGCCCCGACGCACCCGGTGGTCACATGATCACCGGGACTAATAAAAGGAAGCGGCTCGGCCCTCCCTGCGCTGCTCCGCCATCTGCTGCCGGCACCGGAGAAGCAGTAATAAGCGTCTCCTGTCCTCAGGGTTCCCGCTGTGTCCGACGGCCGGGACCCGACCTGCTCCTGCTAGACAGTGCTGAGATTAAAGGGCTGCCTGACCTGTATATATGTGCGGATGGGACGTATATAGCCAGTGGGCGGTTCAGAAGGGGTTTTCATATTGATAACCTGTCCTCGGGATAGGTGATCAATATCGCTCAGCTGGTGCGAGCGCAGCCGTCCCTTCATTGTTTACTGTAATTATAAGGCTACTTTCACACTAGCGTTCGGGGCTCCGCTTGTGAGCTCCGTTTGAAGGCTCTCACGAGCGGCCCCGAACGCATCCGTCCAGCCCCAATGCATTCTGAGTGGACGCGGATCCGCTCAGAATGCATCAGTCTGGATCCGTTTGTCCTCTACTCAGCAGGCGGACACCTGAACTCTGCTTGCAGCGTTCGGGTGTCCGCCTGGCCGTGCTGAGGCGAGCGGATCCGTCCAGACTTACAATGTAAGTCAATGGGGACGGATCCGTTTGAAGATGACACAGTATGGCTCAATCTTCAAACGGATCCGTCCCCCATTGACTTTCAATGTAAAGTCAAAACGGATCCGTCTGAAGCTACTTTCACACTTAGAAATTTTTTCTAAACTATAATGCAGACGGATCCGTTCTGAACGGATCCAAACGTCTGCATTATAGGAGCGGATCCGTCTGAGCAGACATCAGACGGACCCGCTTTGAACGCTAGTGTGAAAGTAGCCTAAGACGCCGTCCATTCACTTCTATAGGACGGCTCCTTCCTAATGGTGTATAGGAACACACCGCCAGCTCCCGCGGGCACTCCCTCTGTGCCCATCTGCTCCTTGTGAACACACTTGTAGGGTCTAAGGCATTGTCATGGCAGCTGGGGGCAAGAAAATCGAGATTAAAATCGGCAGTCGCGCTTCAGTAGGAACAATACGAGGTTTGACTTCTGGGCCACATCGCCCAGTCCTTCTGGCACCTGACCATGGAGACTGTCCACAGGGGGCGCTGTGTACCCGAGGGTGTCAGATCTCTCCTTTTCTCGCATGTTTCTGTGCGCGGTTCTTCCAATTCTCGGGTTTCCAGTTCACTTCCGTTCTGATTGGCTCCTTCAAGGGGCTGAACCCGGACATACCCATAGTTTCACCCATGCAGCTCCCCGATTTCATGCTCCGATGCTCTCCCTTGCCCTGCGCTGGATCGCAAGCAATCTTTAATTTACAATAACACACTGCCGGGCGGAGGCCTCCGCTCGGCAGTGTGTTCCATGATGTTACCGGCTCTGATGAGCGTGCTTTAGCGTTTTACAGGCTAGGGCAGTGCTAAAGGCCGCCCATCAGCGCCGGTGACGTCACCGGGCTCGCTGCTGGGCGGGAGCCTCCGCCTGGCAGCCCTTTGCCCTGCGCGATTTAGCGCAGGGCAAAGGAGAGCATCGGAGCATGAACTCCTCTGATGCTCAAGTCAGGGGGCTGCCGGGGTGAAAATGGGCATATGTCCGGGTTGAGCTCTGACCCCGGACAACCCCTTTCAGTCTATTGTCTGTGTGATTTGCATACGTTTACATATTTTTGTTGTCGCTGCGTCCAATCTCTTATTCTGTCTTCTGTTTTTCACGTCAGGTCATTAAGAAGATTGTGAGCACGGAAATGCTGAAATGACGGAATCGGAAGAGACGGTCCTGTACATAGAGCACCGCTACGTGTGCTCAGAATGTGGGGAGGAATTTCCCAACCTGGGGGACGCGGTCCTGCACCAGCAGAGCCACCCTGCAGCCGCGCCGGAGCCCCAGTACCAGGTCCTTGGGATCAACTCTCAGGAAAACCAGTATCAGTGCCTGGAATGTGGGCAGCTCCTGAGGACTCCCGGGGACCTGCTCGCCCACCAGGAGCTGCACCTCCGGTTATTGAACACCCCAAAGCCTGAGAGCCCTAAAACCAAGCGGGCGTCCCGCAGTGAGATCCACTATGAATGCCCAGAATGTAAAGCTCTGTTCAACAGCCAGGACGTATGGATGGCCCATAGGTACACGCACATGGAATCCCGGGACGCGGCACAGTCCAAGGTTGTGCTGCAGACAGAAGAGCACGTCCTGGAGGACACGCTGCAGCTCATGTGTAACCCCTCGGCTCCGGGCGAGGTCCATCTTGTGGCAGGACAGCAGCAGTTCCATGTGCCCAGCCAGTCGTCCGCTGCGTTATCTCACACACAGGTGCTGGTGAACTTGGAGCATTCTTACAAGAAGACGGAGGGTGCGGGGGAGGATTGTGCGGTGGAAGTCTTGTTTTTTAAGTGTTCAGAGTGCACTCAGCTTTTCCAAAGTCCTACAGAGTTCCTCGATCATCAAGCTACTCATTTTCAGGGGCAGGAGAGCAGTCACCATCCTGAGCCGCCTCAACCGGGTGCAGTCCAACCAGCAAGTGACCCGGTGCAGGAGGAGGATGAGGCCGGTGAACCGATTAGTGGTGAGACCTTGCTCTCTACTGACGGAGAGCTGGGGACTGAAGGCCCTCCATTGTCCTGTTCTCCGTGTGGAATGACCTTTAAGAATGGCGGGGAACTTGAAGTTCATCAGATGTTTCATCAGACAGGCCCCTTTAATTGTCCACTGTGCAGTAAAGTATTTCCTACCCCTGCGGAGCTGGACGAGCACCTCCAATCCCATCAGGGGGAGTCCCACTACCTGTGTATGGACTGCGGGCTCGGCTTTGCCAGTGAGGCTGTCCTGTTAAACCACCGCAGGACTCACCTCTCGGACCCCCTCTACTCCTGTGAGTGCGGACTGACATTTGTTAATATGACCAAATTCCTGTATCACAGACGTCAACACAGCAACAAACCCCGGGAGCCGGCACCGGCGGAGGAGAAAATGGTGAAGAACTACAGCTTCCCAAGTCCTGCCGGGGGCTTTGTGTGCTCCTGCGGTAAAGAGTTCCCTTCTCTTCCTCAGTTGTTACGCCACCAGCACTTTGTGCATTCACTGGAAAGGAGGCACAAATGCCCAACATGTGGCAAGCCCTTCAAAAAGCGATCGCACCTACGAAACCACATGCTGACGCACACGGGCGAGCGGCCGTACTCCTGCACAGAGTGCACCAAGTCCTTCAACTCCCAGGCCAATCTGCTGCGGCACAAGCTGACCCACACAGGGGAGAAGCCCCACAAGTGCCAGGTGTGTGGTAAAGCCTTCAGCCAGTCCTCCACCCTCCAGACGCATCTTTTTGTCCACAGTAAGGCCTATCCGTACAAGTGCTCAGAGTGCGGGGTCAACTTCCACCGCCCCTACCGTCTCCTCATGCATCAGTACCATCATACCGGAGAGTATCCATATAAGTGTCAGGACTGTGGCCTTTCCTTCTTGCTCAAGAGGCTGCTGGAAGTCCACCAGCTCGGGCATAAGGGTGACGTGCCTTCCAAATGTGTGGACTGTGGCACCAACTATCCCAGTGCACAGAGGTTAAAGGATCATCGGTGCAATCGTGCCGGTGGTGGAGCCGGAGAGAAGCTGGAGTGCCCTATATGTGGTAAGAAAGTCAATTCTGATTCCCGTCTAAATGCCCATATCGCAGCCCAGCATGCGGGCACCAAGCCTGTCCATGGATGTTCAGTAAAAGGTAAACAACCAGCATCTCCACAGAGCAGACAGAAAGTGGGCACCAAGAAGCTGGAGTGTCCTGACTGCCACAAGACCTTTAGTACCGAAACCTCCTTACAGGTTCACCGCAGAATCCATACCGGTGAGCGTCCTTACCCCTGCCCAGTCTGTGGCAAAGCCTTCCGACAGTCCACCCACCTGAAGGACCACATGCGCCTGCACACAGGGGAGAAGCCCTTTAAGTGTGACGTGTGCGGTAAAGCCTTCACCATTGCCGTTCGTCTGTCCGAACATAAACGCATCCACACCGGGGAACGCCCTCACACCTGCCCGGACTGTGGCCGCGCTTACCGCTCCTTCTCGAACTTGTGGAAACATCGCAAGCTGCATCGCGAGCAGATGCTCCCGCCAGCAGCCCACGAGTCCCAATCCAATGACCTCTCCAGCACCGTAGCCATCCTAGAGACTGTAGAAACCATTCCCATCATCGAGACGGTGGAGATCTTCCCCGAGGGCAGCACCATCAGTGTGCAGGATATTCAGTTTGAGACTTTGCAGGTGGAGAATATTCATTTGGGGAACATTCAGATTGGAACCTTATGAGACGGCGAAGGGCGCTAACACCCCACTGCCAGGGCATAGGCTGGGGTCTGCATAATGCGCTACCACTGCTTTCAGAGGTCTGCTTTGTGTCCGTCCGCCATTGATGTTCATATTTTAATTAAACCCTCTCCTTATTAACCTTTATTGGGGGTTGGCGGGCACTTCTGTGGTTTATTTGGTTCGGTTCAAGGGCTTTAGTTATCAGAACCTGTTTAGTGTTAGTCCTACTTAAAGGGGCTCTCTGCACCTGCAGCACATGCATTGATTTGTTTATATGTTTAGGCGAAGCAACGAGAGAGCGCACCATAGGGTAGTATGTTCCAGTATAGTGGAGCTGGTCGGAGGCTCACCTTAGGGAGTTGTTCTAGGAATAGGCACAACTCTACTGTAGACGTGTAGGAATTGTGTGTCCAATTGTAGGGTGTGCAGCCGTGGCGTCCAGAACTTGAGGAGATGAAGCCCAATCCAAAAGTACTGCAGTGTGGCGCAAAAACACCCGCCCGGACACTTGTGGGGGCTCTGTACTCTACTTCTTTGCCCCAATTTTTTTTGTCACATATACCATTGCATGTAGAATTGACCGATCCGGCCTTTTGGCAGGTTCGGGGTTAAAGTGAATTACATAATGGATTCTGTTCTCACGGAATCCATCACGTAATTCCATGCCGACGTGCCGCATAATACAAGTGCACGGCCTGCCCGGAGGGCTCTGTTCCGCTGGCCATACACTTGTATCCATTACATGATGCTCTCAAACCCCGAACCTGCCAAAAGGGAGATTCACGCACTTCTCACCGCAGGATTACAGCGCCCGTTACAACCACACAGGGAGTGCACTTTGTGATCGGCGTTTGCAGGATCTTCCACCCCCGGCACCTCCTGCTGGATCGGTCTGCAGAGCATTATGAAAGGTGCAGTGTATTATGGGCCATTGTACTGTGAGCTCCCACAATACACTGCTTCATGGGAGCTCAGGTAAAGGGATTGTCCAGGATTCTTCCAAAATCAGCAGCACACCTGCCCACAGGTTGTATGTGGTATTGCTGCTCTGCCCCATTGAGCTCCAGTACCAGGGCCAACCTATGGACAGGAGTGGTGCTGTTTTTGAAAGGAAGCGGCCATGTTTTTTCTAATCCTGGACAACCCCTTTAACCTCTGAGAGGTTCAGATTTAGGGCTCTTTCACACCTGCGTTCTTTTCTTCCGGCATAGAGTTCCGTCGTCGGGGCTCTATGCCGGAAGAATCCTGATCAGTTTTATCCTAATGCATTCTGAATGGAGAGAAATCCGTTCAGGATGTCTTCAGTTCCGGACCGGAACGTTTTTTGGCCGGAGAAAATACCGCAGCATGCTGCGCTTTTTGCTCCGGCCAAAAATCCTGAACACTTGCCGCAAGGCCGGATCCGGAATTAATGGCCATTGAAAGGCATTAATCCAGATCCGGCCTTAAGCTAAACGTCGTTTCGGCGCATTACCGGATCCGACGTTTAGCTTTTTCTGAATGGTTACCATGGCTGCCGGGATGCTAAAGTCCTGGCAGCCATGGTAAAGTGTAGCGGGGAGCGGGGGAGCAGTATACTTACCGTCTGCGCGTGGGGCGCCCTGACGTCATTCTGGAGCGCCCCGGGAGCCGCACGGACGGTAAGTATAACGCTCCCCACTACTACTATGGCAGCCAGGACTTTAATAGCGTCCTGGCTGCCATAGTAACACTGAACGCATTTTGAAGACGGATCCGTCTTCAAATGCTTTCAGTTCACTTGCGTTTTTCCGGATCTGGCGTGTAATTCTGGCAAATGGAGTGCACGACGGATCCGGACAACGCAAGTGTGAAAGAGCCCTTATCCAGTTGCTCTTCCCCCTCCATTGTCATTTTTTTCACTAAGCAAATGTACAATTGAAAGTGACGTAGAAATGGAAGAACGGCTTTTGTCAGATCTCTGGTCAATCATCCTATGTTCCAGGGTGTGAGCCTACCCGTATGGCAGACGTCTGACTGCAGCTTTAGATGTGAATGGAGTATAAAGTCTGTGGGCAGAATATTGGTGCAGCTCTTCATGTGAGCGCTCATTCCTCATCATTGGCTGCAAATGTCCTTTAGTGAATGTGTTGGGGGCGAGCGGGGATGCAGCCGCAGAGCGGGGAGTGGGTGAGAATGAATGTCGTGTGAATGGAGCCTTAGGCCCAGGAGCGAGTGTGAGGATCAGACCCGAATTAGTGGATGGTATTATATACAGGAGGTGGCTAGAAGTAGCACGTGGTGCCATTGTGAACAGCTGCCCCTTGCTATCAGACCGGTGCCCTCCTGTGCGGTCATTGTGAACAGCTGCCCCTTGCTATCAGACCGTTGCCCTCCGTGGAGCCATTGCAAACAGCTTCCCCTTGCTATCAGACCGGTGCCCCCTGTGGTGTCATTGTGAACAGCTACCCCTTGCTATCAGACCGGTGCCCTCCCGTGCTGTCATTGTGAACAGCTGCCCCTTGCTATCATATCTGTGCCCTCCCGTGGAGCCATTGTGAACAGCTGCCCTTTGCTATCAGACCTGTGCCCCCTGTGGAGCCATAGTGAACAGCTGCCCCCTGTGGTGCCATTGTGAACAGCTGCCCCTTGCTATCATATCTGTGCCCTCCCGTGGAGCCATTGTGAACAGCTGCCCTTTGCTATCAGACCTGTGCCCCCTGTGGAGCCATAGTGAACAGCTGCCCCCTGTGGTGCCATTGTGAACAGCTGCCCCTTGCTATCAGACCGGTGCCCCCTGTGGAGCCATAGTGAACAGCTGCCCTTTGCTATCAGACCAGTGCCCCCCGTGGAGCCATAGTGAACAGCTACCCCTTGCTATCAGACCGGTGCCCCCTGTGGAGCCATAGTGAACAGCTGCCCCTTGCTATCAGACCGGTGCCCCCTGTGGAGCCATAGTGAACAGCTGCCCCTTGCTATCAGACCGGTGCCCCCCGTGGAGCCATAGTGAACAGCTACCCCTTGCTATCAGACCGGTGCCCTTTAATCAGGAGTATCTAACAGTTAAAGAGTCTGTCACCTCCATATGACCATATACAGCACTTACCTGGCGCTGTAGCAAAACCTATACAGGATTGTAATGGTACTTTTGTTATTTTCGTGTGTGACGTTTATTTCATATGCAAATGAGCACTCGCAAGTGCCCCGGGGAGGTGTTCAGTGTGTAGGTGCCCAGGGGAGGAGTTCAGTGTGTAGGTGCCCCGGGGCGGCGTTCAGTGTGTAGTTGCCCCGGAGAGGGGTTCAGTGTGTAGGTGCCCAGGGGCGGCGTTCAGTGTGTAGGTGCCCAGGGGCGGCGTTCAGTGTGTAGGTGCCCCGGGGAGGTGTTCAGTGTGTAGGTGCCCAGGGGCAGCGTTCAGTGTGTAGGTGCCCAGGGGAGGTGTTCAGTGTGTAGGTGCCCAGGGGAGGTGTTCAGTGTGTAGGTGCCCAGGGGAGGTGTTCAGTGTGTAGGTGCCCCGGGGCGGCGTTCAGTGTGTAGGTGCCCCGGGGAGGTGTTCAGTGTGTAGGTGCCCAGGGGAGGTGTTCAGTGTGTAGGTGCCCCGGGGAGGTGTTCAGTGTGTAGGTGCCCAGGGGCGGCGTTCAGTGTGTAGGTGCCCAGGGGCGGCGTTCAGTGTGTAGGTGCCCAGGGGCGGCGTTCAGTGTGTAGGTGCCCAGGGGAGGAGTTCAGTGTGTAGGTGCCCAGGGGCGGCGTTCAGTGTGTAGGTGCCCAGGGGAGGCGTTCAGTGTGTAGGTGCCCAGGGGGGGCGTTCAGTGTGTAGGTGCCCCGGGGAGGTGTTCAGTGTGTAGGTGCCCAGGGGCGGCGTTCAGTGTGTAGGTGCCCAGGGGCGGCGTTCAGTGTGTAGGTGCCCAGGGGAGGAGTTCAGTGTGTAGGTGCCCCAGGGCGGCGTTCAATGTGTAGGTGCCCCAGGGGCGGCGTTCCGTGTGTAGGTGCCCAGGGGAGGCGTTCAGTGTGTAGGTGCCCAGGGGAGGCGTTCAGTGTGTAGGTGCCCAGGGGCGGCGTTCAGTGTGTAGGTGCCCAGGCTTCTCTGCCTTTTTAACCGTTACTCCTCCCCAGCCTCTTCCTTTGCCCGCCCTCCTATTCCCTTGTATCATCCCTAGGTCCGGCCGAGATCCCGTGCCTGCGCACTGCTTCGACGGCTGGCGCATTCGCACTAGTTGAATTGATGCCGTACCCAAAATCGGCATTGCAGTGTGCATGCCCTGGCCCATCGAAGCAGTGCGCAGGCGCGGGATCTCGGCCGGACCTAGGGATGATACAAGGGAATAGGAGGGCGGGCAAAGGAAGAGGCTGGGGAGGAGTAACGGTTAAAAAGGCAGAGAAGCCTGGGCACCTACACACTGAACGCCGCCCCTGGGCACCTACACACTGAACGCCTCCCCTGGGCACCTCTTCCTTTGCCCCCCCCCCCCCCGGGGCACCTACACACTGAACACCCCCCCTGGGCACCTACACACTGAACACCCCCCCGGGGCACCTACACACTGAACACCCCCCCGGGGCACCTACACACTGAACACCCCCCCCTGGGCACCTACACACTGAACACCCCCCCCGGGGCACCTACACACTGAACACCCCCCCCCCCCCCCGGGGCACCTACACTCTGAACACCCCCCCTGGGCACCTACACACTGAACACCCCCCCGGGGCACCTACACACTGAACACCCCCCCGGGGCACCTACACACTGAACACCCCCCCCGGGGCACCTACACACTGAACAACCCCCCCCGGGGCACTTGCGAGTGCTCATTTGCATATGAAATGTCATTTTTCTGCTTCTGGACGTCTAAAGAAAATAACAAGGTACCGTTACAATCCTGTGTAGGTTTTGCTGCAGCGCCAGGTAAGTGCTGTATATGGTCATATGGAGGTGACAGACTCCCTTTAATGTGCCCGCAGCACCCTGGCATATTGTTTTTAGTTGGCGACCCTGCACCCTAAAACAACCATCCGGGGTTCTTTACATTATTGTTGACGGTGCCCACCTCCCGCCTCTGTAGAGGTCCGTGATAGATGAATCATGGTGCTGTCAGATTTTTCTTGCCCACGTGCATGGCCTCCTCTGCCCGGGGTGCAGCTCTGGTGCAGTTCATGCTGCGGGCAGATGTTTCCAGGCGTCTTGGTGGCTGGAGCCATTAACATTGCTGTCCAGATGGCTTGTCTTCGCTCTTTTCCCCCATGTTGTGCGCACCCATCGCCATAGAAAAGGAGACCGGGGAGTTCAGGAGTAGTCTGGGCACATGCCCTGGTTAGCGCCGGGCACACAGCATGCAGGCCAGTGCCGTGTTCTGACCACAGGTATGGATGACAGGCCGTGGGGTTGAGATGTCTATGTCTAGTCCAGAGGGGCAGCGTCGATCCCAAGCGAGGAGCACGAAGCAGTGACCCCCTGTCTACAGTCCCTCCAGGCACTGGTGGAGGTCGCAGAGGTTGGACCCTCACAGGAAACAGCCTAAAGATGCCCCAAATTCATCAGCGCGGCGCTCGCCTTGTGATAGAGGTGGCGCATCCTGCTGCCTGTACAGATTAGATGTATGTCGGCCAGACCCGCTGATTTCAGGGGCCATAAGGATAAGACATGGCCCGTCCCACGCCGTCTGAGGGGTCTGCCAGCGTCTTGCTCACTGCAGACGCATGCTCGGCTGAGCAGCGCATGCACATGTATGAGGAGTTAGCGGGGTCTGCAGCCTCAATGATCTAGGTCAGTGGTGCCCCAACCATTTCTCGTCTGAGGGCCGCACTAGACATGGTATAAAGTTTTTGGGCCAGAACCAGGTAGCTTTGCCAGAAAGAAATGCAAACACTGTGAAGGGGCGCGTGTGAGCATTACTACCCTGAAGGGGGCACGTGTGGGCATTACTACCCTGAAGGGGGCACGTGTGGGCATTACTAAAATACATGACACGTAGGCCTTCAAGTCTGCGTTTGGAGCCTCTGTTGCAGATTCTGTCGAAAGACCAGACAAAAAGCAGCACTTTTGTGTCCGATCCCGAACTGAACGGATCCCATCATAGTCGGAGGAGTCTGTTCAGCTTCTTCCCTGTGGGGTGACAGGAGGAGGGGGGAACAGGGTCACTAGTGGGGTGACAGTAGGAGGGGGGAACAGGGTCACTAGTGGGGTGACAGTAGGAGGGGGGAACAGGGTCACTAGTGGGGTGACAGGAGGAGGGGGGAGCAGGGTCACTAGTGGGGTGACAGTAGGAGGGGGGAACAGGGTCACTAGTGGGGTGACAGGAGGAGGGGGGAGCAGGGTCACTAGTGGGGTGACAGTAGGAGGGGGGAACAGGGCCACTAGTGGGGTGACAGGAGGGGGGAACAGGGTCACTAGTGGGGTGACAGTAGGAGGGGGGAACAGGGTCACTAGTGGGGTGACAGTAGGAGGGGGGAACAGGGTCACTAGTGGGGTGACAGGAGGAGGGGGGAGCAGGGTCACTAGTGGGGTGACAGTAGGAGGGGGGAACAGGGTCACTAGTGGGGTGACAGGAGGAGGGGGGAGCAGGGTCACTAGTGGGGTGACAGTAGGAGGGGGGAACAGGGTCACTAGTGGGGTGACAGGAGGGGGGAACAGGGTCACTAGTGGGGTGACAGTAGGAGGGGGGAACAGGGTCACTAGTGGGGTGACAGTAGGAGGGGGGAACAGGGTCACTAGTGGGGTGACAGGAGGAGGGGGGAACAGGGTCACTAGTGGGGTGACAGGAGGAGGGGGGAGCAGGGTCACTAGTGGGGTGACAGTAGGAGGGGGGAACAGGGTCACTAGTGGGGTGACAGGAGGAGGGGGGAGCAGGGTCACTAGTGGGGTGACAGTAGGAGGGGGGAACAGGGTCACTAGTGGGGTGACAGGAGGGGGGAACAGGGTCACTAGTGGGGTGACAGTAGGAGGGGGGAACAGGGTCACTAGTGGGGTGACAGTAGGAGGGGGGAACAGGGTCACTAGTGGGGTGACAGGAGGAGGAGGGAACAGGGTCACTAGTGGGGTGACAGGAGGAGGGGGGAGCAGGGTCACTAGTGGGGTGACAGTAGGAGGGGGGAACAGGGTCACTAGTGGGGTGACAGGAGGAGGGGGGAGCAGGGTCACTAGTGGGGTGACAGTAGGAGGGGGGAACAGGGTCACTAGTGGGGTGACAGGAGGAGGGGGGAGCAGGGTCACTAGTGGGGTGACAGTAGGAGGGGGGAACAGGGTCACTAGTGGGGTGACAGGAGGAGGGGGGAACAGGGTCACTAGTGGGGTGACAGGAGGAGGGGGGAGCAGGGTCACTAGTGGGGTGACAGTAGGAGGGGGGAACAGGGTCACTAGTGGGGTGACAGGAGGAGGGGGGAGCAGGGTCACTAGTGGGGTGACAGTAGGAGGGGGGAACAGGGTCACTAGTGGGGTGACAGGAGGAGGGGGGAGCAGGGTCACTAGTGGGGTGACAGTAGGAGGGGGGAACAGGGTCACTAGTGGGGTGACAGGAGGAGGGGGGAGCAGGGTCACTAGTGGGGTGACAGTAGGAGGGGGGAACAGGGTCACTAGTGGGGTGACAGGAGGAGGGGGGAGCAGGGTCACTAGTGGGGTGACAGTAGGAGGGGGGAACAGGGTCACTAGTGGGGTGACAGTAGGAGGGGGGAACAGGGTCACTAGTGGGGTGACAGGAGGAGGGGGGAGCAGGGTCACTAGTGGGGTGACAGGAGGAGGGGGGAGCAGGGTCACTAGTGGGGTGACAGGAGGAGGGGGGAGCAGGGTCACTAGTGGGGTGACAGGAGGAGGGGGGAGCAGGGTCACTAGTGGGGTGACAGGAGGAGGGGGGAGCAGGGTCACTAGTGGGGTGACAGTAGGAGGGGGGAGCAGGGTCACTAGTGGGGTGACAGGAGGAGAGGGGAGCAGGGTCACTAGTGGGGTGACAGGAGGAGGGGGGAGCAGGGTCACTAGTGGGGTGACAGGAGGAGGGGGGAGCAGGGTCACTAGTGGGGTGACAGGAGGAGGGGGGGAACAGGGTCACTAGTGGGGTGACAGTAGGAGGGGGGAACAGGGTCACTAGTGGGGTGACAGGAGGAGGGGGGAGCAGGGTCACTAGTGGGGTGACAGGAGGAGGGGGGAGCAGGGTCACTAGTGGGGTGACAGGAGGAGGAGGGGCGAACAGGGTCACTAGTGGGGTGACAGGAGGAGGAGGGGCGAACAGGGTCACTAGTGGGGTGACAGGAGGAGGGGGGAACAGGGTCACTAGTGGGGTGACAGGAGGAGGGGGGAGCAGGGTCACTAGTGGGGTGACAGGAGGAGGGAACAGGGTCACTAGTGGGGTGACAGGAGAAGGGGGAGCAGGGTCACTAGTGGGGTGACAGGAGAAGGGGGAGCAGGGTCACTAGTGGGGTGACAGGAGAAGGGGGAGCAGGGTCACTAGTGGGGTGACAGGAGGAGGGGGGGAACAGGGTCACTAGTGGGGTGACAGGAGAAGTGGGAGCAGGGTCACTAGTGTGGTGACAGGAGGAGGGGAGGAGCAGGGTCACTAGTGGGGTGACAGGAGGAGGGGGGAGCAGGGTCACTAGTGGAGTGACAGGAGGAGGGGGAACAGGGTCACTAGTGGGGTGACAGGAGGGGGGAGCAGGGTCACTAGTGAGGTGACAGGAGGGGGGAGCAGGGTCACTAGTGGGGTGACGGGAGGAGGGAGCAGGGTCACTAGTGGGGTGACAGGAGAAGGGGGAGCAGGGTCACTAGTGGGGTGACAGGAGGAGGGAACAGGGTCACTAGTGGGGTGACAGGAGAAGGGGGAGCAGGGTCACTAGTGGGGTGACAGGAGAAGGGGGAGCAGGGTCACTAGTGGGGTGACAGGAGGAGGGGGGGAACAGGGTCACTAGTGGGGTGACAGGAGAAGGGGGAGCAGGGTCACTAGTGGGGTGACAGGAGAAGGGGGAGCAGGGTCACTAGTGGGGTGACAGGAGGAGGGGAGGAGCAGGGTCACTAGTGGGGTGACAGGAGGAGGGGGGAGCAGGGTCACTAGTGGAGTGACAGGAGGAGGGGGGAGCAGAGTCACTAGTGAGGTGACAGGAGGAGAGGGAGCAGGGTCACTAGTGGGGTGACAGGAGGGGGGAGCAGGGTCACTAGTGAGGTGACAGGAGGGGGGAGCAGGGTCACTAGTGGGGTGACGGGAGGAGGGGGGAACAGGGTCACTAGTGGGGTGACAGGAGGAGGGGGGAACAGGGTCACTAGTGGGGTGACAGGAGGAGGGGGGAGCAGGGTCACTAGTGGGGTGACAGGAGGAGGGGGAGCAGGGTCACTAGTGGGGTGACAGGAGGAGGGAACAGGGTCACTAGTGGGGTGACAGGAGAAGGGGGAGCAGGGTCACTAGTGAGGTGACAGGAGAAGGGGGAGCAGGGTCACTAGTGGGGTGACAGGAGAAGGGGGAGCAGGGTCACTAGTGGGGTGACAGGAGGAGGGGGGGAACAGGGTCACTAGTGGGGTGACAGGAGAAGGGGGAGCAGGGTCACTAGTGGGGTGACAGGAGGAGGGGGGAGCAGAGTCACTAGTGAGGTGACAGGAGGAGGGGGAGCAGGGTCACTAGTGGGGTGACAGGAGGGGGGAGCAGGGTCACTAGTGAGGTGACAGGAGGGGGGAGCAGGGTCACTAGTGGGGTGACGGGAGGAGGGAGCAGGGTCACTAGTGGGGTGACAGGAGGAGGGGGAGCAGGGTCACTAGTGAGGTGACAGGAGGGGGGAGCAGGGTTACTAGTGGGGTGACGGGAGGAGGGGGGAGCAGGGTCACTAGTGGGGTGACAGGAGGAGGGGGGAACAGGGTCACTAGTGGGGTGACAGGAGGGGGGAGCAGGGTCACTAGTGAGGTGACAGGAGGGGGGAGCAGGGTCACTAGTGGGGTGACAGGAGGAGGGGGGAGCAGGGTCACTAGTGGGGTGACAGGAGGGGGGAGCAGGGTCACTAGTGGGGTGACAGGAGGAGGGGGGAGCAGGGTCACTAGTGAGGTGACAGGAGGGGGGAGCAGGGTCACTAGTGAGGTGACAGGAGGAGGGGAGCAGGGTCACTAGTGGGGTGACAGGAGGGGGGAGCAGGGTCACTAGTGAGGTGACAGGAGGGGGGAGCAGGGTCACTAGTGGGGTGACAGGAGGGGGGAGCAGGGTCACTAGTGAGGTGACAGGAGGAGGGGAGCAGGGTCACTAGTGGGGTGACAGGAGGGGGGAGCAGGGTCACTAGTGAGGTGACAGGAGGAGGGGAGCAGGGTCACTAGTGGGGTGACAGGAGGGGGGAGCAGGGTCACTAGTGAGGTGACAGGAGGGGGGAGCAGGGTCACTAGTGAGGTGACAGGAGGAGGGGAGCAGGGTCACTAGTGGGGTGACAGGAGGGGGGAGCAGGGTCACTAGTGAGGTGACAGGAGGGGGGAGCAGGGTCACCGGGGACCAGTCACATGAGTCCGCGGCTCCTTACCTCTCCAGCGGCCCTGTCATGTTTCCCAAGGTCCTCGGGCAGCGCGCCCGCTCCTTCCAGCCCCCGCCAGCTTCCCCTGCTGCAGGACATGTATTGCTCCGGCGTGCGCCTTGCTGTAAGGAGCTTTGTTATTGGGTATTTCAGGTGCCGCCTGCGCCGTTCACAGCGCGCTCTGCGCTGATAAATGTGGGGGGAAAGTCTAAGGCGTATTAGTAGGCCTTAGACTTTTTCCAGGGAGTCGCACCGGCCGCATGACAGCTTCGTGGGCCGGATTTGGCCCCACTGATCTATATATCATTACAGTCTCTTATATGAGGTCAGGCCACACCCCTTTGTGATGCCTGGGAAAGGCATTATGGGCCGTGTAGTACCCAGATCCGCTGCCAGCAGACACGATGACGGGCAGAGCAAACTATCGCTGATATAGGAGGAAACTATGTGGGCGAGGACGGAGTTGTCCTTTAATCACATTGCTTTAAAGTAAATACCGAAAAAAGACCAAAAGTGGCCAAGACTTTACTAGAGGTCCAGCAATAGGTATTGTGGCTAAATGGGGGGGGGGGGGGGGGGGGGGGACAGAATCTGAGTGCGAGCTCCTAGAGCGCAAACAAAACCTAAACAAATAGCGGAGCGCACGGCGTACAGATAAAGGGGATCCTGTTTTATTACTCACAAAGTATAAAAGACAACGGAGCAGAGAGAAGCGCCGTCCGGGCAGAGCACGGGCCAGATATAGTAATATGCGGGTACGTCCCATCCATAAATAACGGAGCAGAGAGAAGCGCCATCCGGGCAGAGCACAGGCCAGATCTATTTACATGTACGTATGCGGGTACGTCCCATCCAAAAATAACGGAGCAGAGAGAAGCGCCATCCGGGCAGAGCACGGGCCAGATCTATTAATATGTACGTATGCGGGTACGTCCCATCCATAAATAACGGAGCAGAGAGAAGCGCCATCCGGGCAGAGCACAGGCCAGATCTATTTACATGTACGTATGCGGGTACGTCCCATCCATAAATAACGGAGCAGTAATAGATATCAGGTACCTATAATAGTTAACGCCGGTCAAAATGCAAAATAACAATAATATCAGGGAGTGAAATGACATGCTGCCCGCTGCATGGAACTTACCCAGAGCGCTGTGCCCACAGCCAGGATGGCGCTACCCCACTATCTATTCTAGGTACCTGATAATTATTACAGCTCCGTTATTTATGGATGGGACGTACCCGCATATTAATATATCTGGCCTGTGCTCTGCCCGGACGGCTCTTCTCTCTGCTACGTTGTCTTTTATACTTTGTGATTAATAAAACACGGTACCCTTTATCTGTTCGCCGTGCGCTCCGTTATTTGTTTAGGTTTTGTGCTCAGCGTGGCTTCTGTCGTCCGAGTCCTGGATGTGCTCCAGCCGTGATGCGTTTAGGAGGTCATTTATGAATTTTTGGCATATATCTGTCGCAAATGGGATTTGCGGCCATTCTGCGACTTCTTTCCCCATCCACGGCACATACGCCAGTTCTAAAAAAAACAAGGGAGCTGGCGTGGATTTAGGCTAGGTCTACACAACGACATTTGATTGTCGCATTGCAGTATGTCGCAGCTCGACACCATAGACTGTCGCGAAAAATGCATTCGAAGTGGGTTTTTCTGCGACTGGCGCAGCTCGACACCATAGACTATCATTATAAAAATTGTCGCGCAACATTAGTGTCGCGCAACACATGTTGTAGGGCCATGCCCTATGTGTGGACCTAGCCTTAAGCCGGTGGTGGTTGCGCAGAGGGCGGTTTCTCTATATAACTGGCGGATCCAGCGCCGGCGTCTAGACTGCTGGTCTTTATAAATGACCCCATTAATGCTTCAGCCCCAATTGAGCGGAGGTTTCACTCGTGGCCGCTGCAAACAGCTTAATTAATAACCCATTACATGTTCCAACAATTAGAAAGCGATCAAGTGCTCAGTGCCAGGGGCCGCCTTGTGCCGCTGATCTCCGCTCCAGCCTGCACAGCTTCTTAGATGGGTGTGGAGCTCCCCCTCTTCTCCTCCTCGCCACGTCTAATGGGTGACCAGACATTAGGTTCTGCAAAAAGAAAATCAAAGGTGACAAAGGACAAATTGTCTCAGCCGTGGGACAAATGAACAGGAACATGGACATATAACGTACAGGGAGAGACGGAGCTTTATTATAGGGCGTTCAGTGAAGGAGTCTTCCCACCGTCCACGAGACCTGCCATGAGTGTGTGATAGAAGAAGACACCGCCCTGTCAGACGGCTGTGGGATTCATGGAAATATCCGAGCACACTTTCTTGTCTCCCAAGTGAATGGAGCCCTCCGTTCTCTGCCTGGATGTAGCAGCCGCCTCAGGTAACTTGGGTTCAGGATACCCCAATCTGTGGAGCGGGAGGACCTGCTCGGAGGGGCATGCCTTCTAGTAAGAAAGCTGTAAGTCCCCCAATTCCTTCAGAACAAGGCCCCTGCTGGTCATAGATAAGATACATAAACATCTCATTCATTGGATGCAATATGGTGGCGGTCACGGGGTTTACTAACGGTCACTTCTGCACATGTTGAATATAGCTCGTATGCAGAATTCTGCGTCTCCGTGGACACAGACTACCTGTAAATCATAATGTAGTCAGGTGGTCACATGTTCCTCCTCCTGAGCACTGTAGAGCGGTTGGGAGCCCCAGTTTGCTAGACGTGGCCCATTGACAAGAGCGGCGCTCTTTATGGAAGAAAGCAGACCCAGTTTGTTCTAATCTTAGACATTCGCTTAGAAGAAGAGAGAGCCTGCGGTGTAAAGCTGACAACAGAGCGCCTCTGCACGGTTACCTTGTCCACACGTGGAAATCGATTGTAACCGGTCACATTCTGCTAACTTTACTACGTGAGGTCGACTGGAACTATCAGCCAAATGATTGTTAACCTCTTGTCTCCCATTAATGCCACCTGTCTCTCAGCCGAAGGAACACGCCTTATACAGAGCAACACAGACGTAAAAAACACATGAGAGCTAAGCAAGTAACGAGTTATGGTGCAGGGGCCGATGGCAGGATTCTTCCACCACTACGTGGCCTGTACAGGAATTCAAAAGCAACATCTTTGCAATGATGCAGGGGTTAAAGGGGTTCTCTGGGCTTTTAAAATCCATTCTTCAAACCTGTGGAAGAAAAGCTGTTCAGTCAGCACTTACCCCGATGCTGAGGCCGGACTCTCTGTTGCACTCACTCACTTACCCCTAGAGAGAGCTCAGGAGATTACTACATACAGATATATACAGCCACCACTAGGGGGAGCTCAGGAGATTACTACATACAGATATATACAGCCACCACTAGAGGGAGATCAGGAGATTACTACATACAGATATATACAGCCACCACTAGAGGGAGCTCAGGAGATTACTACATACAGATATATACAGCCACCACTAGAGGGAGCTCAGGAGATTACTACATACAGATATCTACAGTCACCACTAGAGGGAGCTCAGGAGATTACTACATACAGATATATACAGACACCACTAGAGGGAGCTCAGGAGATTACTACATACAGATATATACAGCCACCACTAGGGGGAGTTCAGGAGATTACTGCATACAGATATATACAGCCACCACTAGAGGGAGATCAGGAGATTACTACATACAGATATATACAGCCACCACTAGAGGGAGCTCAGGAGATTACTACATACAGATATATACAGCCACCACTAGAGGGAGCTCAGGAGAGTACTACATACAGATATATACAGCCAACACTAGATGGAGCTCAGGAGATTACTACATACAGATATATACAGCCACCACTAGAGGGAGCTCAGGAGATTACTACATACAGATATATACTTCCACCACTAGGGGGAGTTCAGGAGATTACTACATACAGATACATACAGCCACCACTAGGGGGAGCTCAGGAGATAACTACATACAGATATATACAGTCACCACTAGAGGGAGCTCAGGAGATTACTACATACAGATATATACAGACACCACTAGGGGGAGATCAGGAGATTACTACATACAGATATATACAGCCACCACTAGAGGGAGCTCAGGATATTACTACATACAGATATATACAGCCACCACTAGAGGGAGCTCAGGAGATTACTACATAGAGATATACAAAGCCACCACTAGGGGGAGATCGGGAGATTACTGCATACAGATATATACATCCACCACTAGAGGGAGCTTAGGAGATTACTACATACAGATATATACAGCCACCACTAAAGGGAGCTCAGGAGATTACTACATACAAATATATACAGCCACCACTAGAGGGAGCTCGGGATATTACTATATGCAGATATATACAGCCACCACTAGAGGGAGCTCAGGAGATAACTACATACAGATATATACAGCCACCACTAGGGGGAGCTCAGGAGATTACTACATACAGATATATACAGTCACCTCTAGAGGGAGCTCAGGAGATTACTACATACAGATATATACAGCCACCACTAGAGGGAGCTCAGGAGATTACTACATACAGATATATACAGCCACAACTAGGGGGAGCTCAGGAGATTACTACATACAGATATATACAGCCACCACTAGAGGAAGCTCAGGAGATTACTACATACAGCTATATACAGCCACCACTAGAGGGAGCTCAGGAGATAACTACATACAGATATATACAGCCACCACTAGAGGGAGCTCAGGAGATTACTACATACAGATATATACAGCCACCGCTAGGGGGAGCTCAGGAGATTACTACATACAAATATATACAGCCACCACTAGAGGGAGCTCAGGAGATTACTACATACAGCTATATACAGCCACCACTAGAGGGAGCTCAGGAGATAACTACATACAGATATATACAGCCACCACTAGAGGGAGCTCAGGAGATTACTACATACAGATATATACAGCCACCACTAAAGGGAGCTCAGGAGATTACTACATACAAATATATACAGCCACCACTAGAGGGAGCTCGGGATATTACTATATGCAGATATATACAGCCACCACTAGAGGGAGCTCAGGAGATAACTACATACAGATATATACAGTCACCACTAGAGGGAGCTCAGGAGATTACTACATACAGATATATACAGCCACCACTAGAGGAAGCTCAGGAGATTACTGCATACAGATATATACAGACACCATTAGAGGGAGGTCAGGAGATTACTACATACAGATATATACAGCCACCACTAGAGGGAGCTCAGGAGATTACTACATACAGATATATACAGCCACCACTAGAGGAAGCTCAGGAGATTACTACATACTGATACATACAGTCACCACTAGAGGGAGCTCAGGAGATGATTACATACAGATATATACAGCCATCACTAGAGGGAGCTCAGGAGATTACTACATACAGATATATACAGCCACCACTAGAATGAGCTCAGGAGATGATTACATACAGAAATATACAACCACCACTAGAGGGAACTCAGGAGATTACTACATACAGATATATACATCCACCACTAGAGGGAGCTCAGGAGATTACTATATACAGCCACCACTAGAGGGAGCTCAGGAGATTACTACATACAGATATATACAGACACCACCAGAGGGAGCTCAGGAGATTACTACATACAGATATATACAGCCACCACTAGAGGGAGCTCAGGAGATTACTACATACAGATATAAACAGCCACCACTAGAGGGAGCTCAGGAGATTACTGCATACAGATATATACAGACACCACCAGAGGCAGCTCAGGAGATTACTACATACATATATATACAGCCACCACTAGAGGGAGCTCAGGAGATTACTACATACAGATATATACAGCCACCACTAGAGGGAGCTCAGGAGATTACTGCATATAGATATATACAGACACCACCAGAGGGAGCTCAGGAGATTACTACATACAGATATATACAGCCACCACTAGAGTGAGTTCAGGAGATTTCTACATACAGATATATACAGCCCCCACTAGAGGGCGCTCAGGAGATTATTACATACAAATATATACAGCCACCACTAGAGGGCGCTCAGGAGATTACTACATACAAATATATACAGCCACCACTAGAGGGAGCTCAGGAGATTACTACATACAGTCATATACAGCCACCACTAGAGGGACCTCAGGAGATTACTACATACAGATATATACAGCCACCACTAGAGGGAGCTCAGGAGATTACTACATGCAGATATATACAGCCACCACTAGAGAGAGCTCAGGAGATTACTACATACAGATATATACAGCCATTACTAGAGGGAGCTCAGGAGATTACTACATACAGATATATACAGCCACCACTAGAGGGAGCTCAGGAGATTACTACATACAGCTATATACAGCCACCACTAGAGGGAGCTCAGGAGATTACTACATACAGATATATACAGCCACCACTAGAGGGAGCTCAGGAGAATACTACATACAGATATATACAGCCACCACTAGAGGGACCTCAGGAGATTACTACATACAGATATATACAGCCACCACTAGAGGGAGCTCAGGAGATTACTACATACAGATATATACAGCCACCACTAGAGGGCGCTCAGGAGATTATTACATACAAATATATACAGCCACCACTAGAGGGCGCTCAGGAGATTACTACATACAAATATATACAGCCACCACTAGAGGGAGCTCAGGAGATTACTACATACAGTCATATACAGCCACCACTAGAGGGACCTCAGGAGATTACTACATACAGATATATACAGCCACCACTAGAGGGAGCTCAGGAGAATACTACATACAGTCATATACAGCCACCACTAGAGGGAGCTCAGGAGATTACTACATGCAGATATATACAGCCACCACTAGAGAGAGCTCAGGAGAATACTACATACAGATATATACAGCTATTACTAGAGGGAGCTCAGGAGATTACTACATACAGATATATACAGCCACCACTAGAGGGACCTCAGGAGATTACTACATACAGATATATACAGCCACCACTAGAGGGAGCTCAGGAGATTACTACATACAGATATATACAGCCACCACTAGAGGGAGCTCAGGAGATTACTACATACAGCTATATACAGCCACCACTAGAGGGAGCTCAGGAGATTACTACATGCAGATATATACAGCCACCACTAGAGGGAGCTCAGGAGATTACTACATACAGATATATACAGCCACCACTAGAGGGAGCTCAGGAGATTACTACATACAGATATATACAGCCATCACTAGAGGGAGCTCAGGAGATTACTACATGCAGATATATACAGCCACTACTAGAGGGAGCTCAGGAGATTACTACATGCAGATATATACAGCCACCACTAGAGGGAGCTCAGGAGATTACTACATGCAGATATATACAGCCACCACTAGAGGGAGCTCAGGAGATTACTACATGCAGATATATACAGCCACCACTAGAGGGAGCTCAGGAGATTACTACATACAGATATATACAGCCACCACTAGGGGGAGCTCAGGAAATAACTACATGCAGAAATATACAGTCACCACTAGAGGGAGCTCAGGAGATTACTACATACAGATATATACAGCAGCCACTAAAGGGAGCTCAGGAGATTACTACATACAAATATATACAGCCACCACTAGAGGGAGCTTGGGATATTACTATATACAGATATATACAGCCACCACTAGAGGGAGCTCAGGAGATAACTACATACAGATATATACAGCCACCACTAGGGGGAGCTCAGGAGATTACTACATACAGATATATACAGCCACCACTAGGGGGAGCTCAGGAAATAACTACATGCAGAAATATACAGTCACCACTAGAGGGAGCTCAGGAGATTACTACATACAGATATATACAGCAGCCACTAAAGGGAGCTCAGGAGATTACTACATACAAATATATACAGCCACCACTAGAGGGAGCTTGGGATATTACTATATACAGATATATACAGCCACCAATAGAGGGAGCTCAGGAGATTACTACATATAGATATATACAGCCACCACTAGAGGGAGCTCAGGAGATTACTACATACAGATATATACAGTCACCACTAGAGGGAGCTCAGGAGATTACTACATACAGATATATACAGCCACCACTAGAGTGAGTTCAGGAGATTACTACATACAGATATAAACAGTCACCTCTAGAGGGAGCTCAGGAGATTACTACATCCAGATATATACAGCCACCACTAGAGGGAGCTCAGGAGATTTCTACATACAGATATATACAGCCACCACTAGAGGAAGCTCAGGAGATTACTACATACAGCTATATACAGCCACCACTAGAGGGAGCTCAGGAGATAACTACATACAGATATATACAGCCACCACTAGGGGGAGCTCAGGAGATTACTACATACAGATATATACAGTCACCTCTAGAGGGAGCTCAGGAGATTACTACATACAGATATATACAGCCACCACTAGAGGGAGCTCAGGAGATTACTACATGCAGATATATACAGCCACTACTAGAGGGAGCTCAGGAGATTACTACATGCAGATATATACAGCCATTACTAGAGGGAGCTCAGGAGATTACTACATGCAGATATATACAGCCACCACTAGAGGGAGCTCAGGAGATTACTACATGCAGATATATACAGCCACCACTAGAGGGAGCTCAGGAGATTACTACATGCAGATATATACAGCCACCACTAGAGGGAGCTCAGGAGATTACTACATGCAGATATATACAGCTACCACTAGAGGGAGCTCAGGAGATTACTGCATACAGATATATACAGCCACCACTAGAGGGAGCTCAGGAGATTACTACATACAGATATATACAGCCACCACTAGAGGGAGCTCAGGAGATCACTACATACAGATATATACAGCCACCACTAGAGTGAGCTCAGGAGATTACTACATACAGATATATACAGCCACCAGTAGAGGGAGCTCAGGAGATTACTACATACAGATATATACAGCCACAAGTAGAGGGAGCTCAGGACATTACTACATACAGATATATATAGCGACCACTAGAGGGAGCTCAGGAGATTACTACAAAGAGATATATATACAGTCACCACTAGGGGGAGCTCAGGAGATTACTACATACTGATATATACAGCCACCACTAGAGGGAGCTCAGGAGATTACTACATACAGATATATACAGCCACCACTAAAGGGAGCTCAGGAGATTACTACATACAAATATATACAGCCACCACTAGAGGGAGCTCGGGATATTACTATATGCAGATATATACAGCCACCACTAGAGGGAGCTCAGGAGATAACTACATACAGATATATACAGTCACCACTAGAGGGAGCTCAGGAGATTACTACATACAGATATATACAGCCACCACTAGAGGAAGCTCAGGAGATTACTGCATACAGATATATACAGACACCATTAGAGGGAGGTCAGGAGATTACTACATACAGATATATACAGCCACCACTAGAGGAAGCTCAGGAGATTACTACATACTGATACATACAGTCACCACTAGAGGGAGCTCAGGAGATGATTACATACAGATATATACAGCCATCACTAGAGGGAGCTCAGGAGATTACTACATACAGATATATACAGCCACCACTAGAATGAGCTCAGGAGATGATTACATACAGAAATATACAACCACCACTAGAGGGAACTCAGGAGATTACTACATACAGATATATACATCCACCACTAGAGGGAGCTCAGGAGATTACTATATACAGCCACCACTAGAGGGAGCTCAGGAGATTACTACATACAGATATATACAGACACCACCAGAGGGAGCTCAGGAGATTACTACATACAGATATATACAGCCACCACTAGAGGGAGCTCAGGAGATTACTACATACAGATATAAACAGCCACCACTAGAGGGAGCTCAGGAGATTACTGCATACAGATATATACAGACACCACCAGAGGCAGCTCAGGAGATTACTACATACATATATATACAGCCACCACTAGAGGGAGCTCAGGAGATTACTACATACAGATATATACAGCCACCACTAGAGGGAGCTCAGGAGATTACTGCATATAGATATATACAGACACCACCAGAGGGAGCTCAGGAGATTACTACATACAGATATATACAGCCACCACTAGAGTGAGTTCAGGAGATTTCTACATACAGATATATACAGCCCCCACTAGAGGGCGCTCAGGAGATTATTACATACAAATATATACAGCCACCACTAGAGGGCGCTCAGGAGATTACTACATACAAATATATACAGCCACCACTAGAGGGAGCTCAGGAGATTACTACATACAGTCATATACAGCCACCACTAGAGGGACCTCAGGAGATTACTACATACAGATATATACAGCCACCACTAGAGGGAGCTCAGGAGAATACTACATACAGTCATATACAGCCACCACTAGAGGGAGCTCAGGAGATTACTACATGCAGATATATACAGCCACCACTAGAGAGAGCTCAGGAGAATACTACATACAGATATATACAGCCATTACTAGAGGGAGCTCAGGAGATTACTACATACAGATATATACAGCCACCACTAGAGGGAGCTCAGGCGATTACTACATACAGCTATATACAGCCACCACTAGAGGGAGCTCAGGAGATTACTACATACAGATATATACAGCCACCACTAGAGGGAGCTCAGGAGAATACTACATACAGATATATACAGCCACCACTAGAGGGACCTCAGGAGATTACTACATACAGATATATACAGCCACCACTAGAGGGAGCTCAGGAGATTACTACATACAGATATATACAGCCACCACTAGAGGGCGCTCAGGAGATTATTACATACAAATATATACAGCCACCACTAGAGGGCGCTCAGGAGATTACTACATACAAATATATACAGCCACCACTAGAGGGAGCTCAGGAGATTACTACATACAGTCATATACAGCCACCACTAGAGGGACCTCAGGAGATTACTACATACAGATATATACAGCCACCACTAGAGGGAGCTCAGGAGAATACTACATACAGTCATATACAGCCACCACTAGAGGGAGCTCAGGAGATTACTACATGCAGATATATACAGCCACCACTAGAGAGAGCTCAGGAGAATACTACATACAGATATATACAGCTATTACTAGAGGGAGCTCAGGAGATTACTACATACAGATATATACAGCCACCACTAGAGGGAGCTCAGGAGATTACTACATACAGCTATATACAGCCACCACTAGAGGGAGCTCAGGAGATTACTACATACAGATATATACAGCCACCACTAGAGGGAGCTCAGGAGAATACTACATACAGATATATACAGCCACCACTAGAGGGACCTCAGGAGATTACTACATACAGATATATACAGCCACCACTAGAGGGAGCTCAGGAGATTACTACATACAGATATATACAGCCACCACTAGAGGGAGCTCAGGAGATTACTACATACAGCTATATACAGCCACCACTAGAGGGAGCTCAGGAGATTACTACATGCAGATATATACAGCCACCACTAGAGGGAGCTCAGGAGATTACTACATACAGATATATACAGCCACCACTAGAGGGAGCTCAGGAGATTACTACATACAGATATATACAGCCATCACTAGAGGGAGCTCAGGAGATTACTACATGCAGATATATACAGCCACTACTAGAGGGAGCTCAGGAGATTACTACATGCAGATATATACAGCCACCACTAGAGGGAGCTCAGGAGATTACTACATGCAGATATATACAGCCACCACTAGAGGGAGCTCAGGAGATTACTACATGCAGATATATACAGCCACCACTAGAGGGAGCTCAGGAGATTACTACATACAGATATATACAGCCACCACTAGGGGGAGCTCAGGAAATAACTACATGCAGAAATATACAGTCACCACTAGAGGGAGCTCAGGAGATTACTACATACAGATATATACAGCAGCCACTAAAGGGAGCTCAGGAGATTACTACATACAAATATATACAGCCACCACTAGAGGGAGCTTGGGATATTACTATATACAGATATATACAGCCACCACTAGAGGGAGCTCAGGAGATAACTACATACAGATATATACAGCCACCACTAGGGGGAGCTCAGGAGATTACTACATACAGATATATACAGCCACCACTAGGGGGAGCTCAGGAAATAACTACATGCAGAAATATACAGTCACCACTAGAGGGAGCTCAGGAGATTACTACATACAGATATATACAGCAGCCACTAAAGGGAGCTCAGGAGATTACTACATACAAATATATACAGCCACCACTAGAGGGAGCTTGGGATATTACTATATACAGATATATACAGCCACCACTAGAGGGAGCTCAGGAGATAACTACATACAGATATAAACAGTCACCTCTAGAGGGAGCTCAGGAGATTACTACATCCAGATATATACAGCCACCACTAGAGGGAGCTCAGGAGATTTCTATATACAGATATATACAGCCACCACTAGAGGAAGCTCAGGAGATTACTACATACAGCTATATACAGCCACCACTAGAGGGAGCTCAGGAGATAACTACATACAGATATATACAGCCACCACTAGGGGGAGCTCAGGAGATTACTACATACAGATATATACAGTCACCTCTAGAGGGAGCTCAGGAGATTACTACATACAGATATATACAGCCACCACTAGAGGGAGCTCAGGAGATTACTACATGCAGATATATACAGCCACTACTAGAGGGAGCTCAGGAGATTACTACATGCAGATATATACAGCCATTACTAGAGGGAGCTCAGGAGATTACTACATGCAGATATATACAGCCACCACTAGAGGGAGCTCAGGAGATTACTACATGCAGATATATACAGCCACCACTAGAGGGAGCTCAGGAGATTACTACATGCAGATATATACAGCCACCACTAGAGGGAGCTCAGGAGATTACTACATGCAGATATATACAGCTACCACTAGAGGGAGCTCAGGAGATTACTGCATACAGATATATACAGCCACCACTAGAGGGAGCTCAGGAGATTACTACATACAGATATATACAGCCACCACTAGAGGGAGCTCAGGAGATCACTACATACAGATATATACAGCCACCACTAGAGTGAGCTCAGGAGATTACTACATACAGATATATACAGCCACCAGTAGAGGGAGCTCAGGAGATTACTACATACAGATATATACAGCCACAAGTAGAGGGAGCTCAGGACATTACTACATACAGATATATATAGCGACCACTAGAGGGAGCTCAGGAGATTACTACAAAGAGATATATATACAGTCACCACTAGGGGGAGCTCAGGAGATTACTACATACTGATATATACAGCCACCACTAGAGGGAGCTCAGTAAATTACTACATACAGATATATACAGCCACCAGTAGAGGGAGCTCAGGAGATTACTACATACAGATATATATATACAGTCACCACTAGGGGGAGCTCAGGAGATTACTACATACTGATATATACAGCCACCACTAGAGGGAGCTCAGTAAATTACTACATACAGATATATACAGCCACCACTAGAGGGAGCTCAGTAAATTACTATATACAGATATATACAGCCACCAGTAGAGGGAGCTCAGGAGATTACTGCATACAGATATATACAGCCACCACTAGAGGGAGCTCAGGAGATTACTACATACAGATATATACAGCCACCACTAGAGGGAGCTCAGGAGATTACTACATACAGATATATACAGCCACTACTAGAGGGAGCTCAGGAGATTACTACATACAGATATATACAGCCACCTCTAGAGGGAGCTCAGGAGATTACTACATACAGATATATACAGCCACCACTAGAGGGAGCTCAGGAGATTACTACATACAGATATATACCGCCACAACTAGAGGGAGCTCAGGAGATTACTGCATACAGATATATACAGCCACCACTAGAGGGAGCTCAGGAGATTACTACATACAGATATATACAGCCACCACTAGAGGGAGCTCAGGAGATTACTACATACAGATATATACAGCCACCACTAGAGGGAGCTCAGGAGATTACTACATACAGATATATACAGCCACCACTAGAGGGAGCTCAGGAGATTACTACATACAGATATATACAGCCACCACTAGAGGGAGCTCAGGAGATTACTGCATACAGATATATACAGCGACCACTAGAGGGAGCTCAGGAGATTACTACATACAGATATATACAGCCACCACTAGAGGGAGCTCTGGAGATTACTACATACAGATACATACAGTCACCACTAGAGGGAGCTCAGGAGATTACTACATACAGATATATACAGCCACCACTAGAGGGAGCTCAGGAGATTACTACATACAGATATATACAGCCACTACTAGAGGGAGCTCAGGAGATTACTACATACAGATATATACAGCCACCTCTAGAGGGAGCTCAGGAGATTACTACATACAGATATATACAGCCACCACTAGAGGGAGCTCAGGAGATTACTACATACAGATATATACAGCCACCACTAGAGGGAGCTCAGGAGATTACTGCATATAGATGTATACAGCCACCACTAGAGGGGGCTCAGGAGATTACTACATACAGATATATACATCCACCACTAGAGGGAGCTCAGGAGATTACTACATACAGATATATACAGTCACCACTAGAGGGAGCTCAGGAGATTACTACATACAGATATATACAGCCACCACTAGAGGGGGCTCAGGAGATTACTATATACAGATATATACAACCACCACTAGAGGGAGCTCAGGAGATTACTATATACAGATATATACAGCCACCACTAGAGGGAGCTCAGGAGATTACTACATACAGATATATACAGTCACCACTAGAGGGAGCTCAGGAGATTACTACATACAGATATATACAGCCACCACTAGAGGGGGCTCAGGAGATTACTATATACAGATATATACAGCCACCACTAGAGGGAGCTCAGGAGATTACTATATACAGATATATACAGCCACCACTAGAGGGAGCTCAGGAGATTACTACATACAGATATATACAGCTACCACTAGAGGGAGCTCAGGAGATTACTATATACAGATATATATACAGACACCACTAGAGGGAGCTCAGGAGATTACTACATACAGATATATACAGCCACCACTAGAGGGAGCTCAGGAGATTACTACATACAGATATATACAGCCACCACTAGAGGGAGCTCAGGAGATTACTACATACAGATATATACAGCCACCACTAGAAGGAGCTCAGGAGATTACTACATACAGATATATACAGCCACCACTAGAGGGAGCTCAGGAGATTACTGCATATAGATGTATCAAGCCACTAATGTTGGATTTGTAGACAAGCCAAAAATGAAGGCCAAACTGGAATTTCTCCAGGAGAGTCCTGCAGTGTAAAGCATGACGGTGTCTATTTCTGGTTTGTGGCTTTGTTGCATCACAGAATCCACTTTGAACTCATTCTACCTGAGCTGGCCGGGAAGATAATGTGAGACCACATCTGAATAAGTATCAGCTTTTCCTATACTACTACAACTCCTATACTCCTCGAGTCAATTCTATGGGTGTTTGAAGAACATCAGAGTAAGGCCGAATGCACACGACCGTGTTCCGCGGCCGAGAGCGGTCCGTGGTATGTCGGGCTGGATTCCTGTTCAGAGCAGGAGCGCACGTTGCTATGACGCCGTGCGCTTCATGCCGCCGCTGCACTACAGTAATACACTGGTATGATCTATACGAGTGTATTACTGTACAGCAGTGGCGGCATGAAGCGCACGGCGTCATAGCATCGTGCGCTCCTGCTCTGAACAGGAATCCAGCCCGGCATACCACGGACCGCTCTTGGCCGCGGAACACGGTCGTGTGCATTCGGCCTAAGTGTGTATGCTGGGAGTTGTAGTTTCACAGCAGCTGGTATGGAGTAAATGAGCCGTGGCTGTGACTGTGTGTGGCCACATAGGGCCGTATGTGAGCTGATTATGGCTCAGGCGCTTCTGTTACTTCCCTGATTTTCCTGTTTATTAACCCCTGATGTACCTGTTGCATGACTAACACATTGGACACCACGACATGGCCGCAGCGGAGAGGTCTAATCATTCATGTTTCACTCGCTTTATGGCGGCTCAGGGGCGGCAATGTGTCGCCTCCTTTCCAAAACATTCTAGTTAATGGGACCCTCTTAGGTGCAAGGCGTGAGAGGTGGGGCACGGTGATTGACGGGACGGGAGGAGTGTCCAGGGGAGAGATTGGGGGGTCATCCTCTCTGCACTTGCACTTAAGCCCTCATTTGCATATTTTTAAAAACCTGTATTTCTTCTACTCTCATCCACAGGCAGTGCCTCGTACTGCGGCTCAGCCCCCAACACTTAAATGAGCTGCAATAAGAGACCCAGCCTGAGGACAAGAGGGGCGCTGTTTTTGGGAAAATAAATCTGGGACTATCCCTTTAAGGTGTGTCGGGGAATACCGCTATAATAATCAGCTCTGGTCTTAGGGGGAACACCAACCACTCCTGCTAAAGGGGGCGCAAAACCACTGAGTAGTCATCAGATGTTCCATCACCGCAACCAAAATTACCTAAGTAAATAAAAATAATGGCAGCAGCACCAAAATGAGTCTATCTTTTCTCTGGTATCCTTTCCATTCTCTGGGGTCTATTCCCTTTTCTCACGTCTTCTCCCTTTTTTGGGGGTCTTTTCCATTCTCTGGGGTCCTTTCCATTCTCTGGGGTCCTTTCCATTCACTGGGGTCCTTTTCATTCTCTGGGGTCCTTTCCATTCTCTGGGGTCCTTTCCATTCTCTGGGGTTTTTTCCTTTCTCTGGCATCTATTTCCTTTTCTCGCGTCTTTTCCCTTTTTTGGGGGTCTTTTCCATTCTCTGGGGTCTTTTCCATTCTCTGGGGTCCTTTCCATTCTCTGGAGTCTTTTACATTCTCTGGGGTCCTTTCCATTCTCTGGGGTCCTTTCCATTCTCTGGGGTCTTTTCCATTCTCTGGGGTCCTTTCCATTCTCTGGGGTCCTTTCCATTCTCTGGGGTTTTTTCCTTTCTCTGGCATCTATTTCCTTTTCTCGCGTCTTTTCCCTTTTTTGGGGGTCTTTTCCATTCTCTGGGGTCTTTTCCATTCTCTGGGGTCCTTTCCATTCTCTGGAGTCTTTTACATTCTCTGGGGTCCTTTCCATTCTCTGGGGTCCTTTCCATTCTCTGGGGTTTTTTCCTTTCTCTGGCATCTATTTCCTTTTCTCGCGTCTTTTCCATTCTCTGGGGTCCTTTCCATTCTCTGGGGTCTTTTACATTCTCTGGGGTCCTTTCCATTCTCTGGGGTCTTTTCCATTCTCTGGGGTCCTTTCCATTCTCTGGGGTCTTTTCCATTCTCTGGGTTCTTTTCCATTCTCTGGGGTCCTTTCCATTCTCTGGGGTCTTTTCCATTCTCTGGGGTCCTTTCCATTCTCTGGGGTCTTTTCCATTCTCTGGGGTCTTTTCCATTCTCTGGGGTCCTTTCCATTCTCTGGGGTCTTTTCCATTCTCTCGGGTCCTTTCCATTCTCTGGGGTCTTTTCCATTCTCTGGGGTCCTTTCCATTCTCTGGAGTCTTTTACATTCTCTGGGGTCCTTTCCATTCTCTGGGGTCTTTTCCATTCTCTGGGGTCTTTTCCATTCTCTGGGGTCCTTTCCATTCTCTGGAGTCTTTTACATTCTCTGGGGTCCTTTCCATTCTCTGGGGTTTTTTCCTTTCTCTGGAATCTATTTCCTTTTCTCGCGTCTTTTCCATTCTCTGGGGTCCTTTCCATTATCTGGGGTCTTTTACATTCTCTGGGGTCCTTTCCATTCTCTGGGGTCTTTTCCATTCTCTGGCGTCCTTTCCATTCTTTGGGGTCTTTTCCATTCTCTGGGGTCCTTTCCATTCTTTGGGGTCTTTTCCATTCTCTGGGGTCTTTTCCATTCTCTGGGGTCCTTTCCATTCTCTGGGGTCTTTTCCATTCTCTGGGGTCTTTTCCATTCTCTGGGGTCCTTTCCATTCTATGGGGACTTTTCCATTCTCTGGGGTCCTTTCCATTCTCTGGGGTCTTTTCCATTCTCTGGGGTCCTTTCCATTCTCTGGGGTCTTTTCCATTCTCTGGGGTCCTTTCCATTCTCTGGGGTTTTTTCCATTCTCTGGGGTCCTTTCCATTCTCTGGGGTCTTTTCCATTCTCTGGGGTCCTTTCCATTCTCTGGGGTCTTTTCCATTCTCTGGGGTCCTTTCCATTCTCTGGGGTCCTTTCCATTCTCTGGGGTCTTTTCCATTCTCTGGGGTCTTTTCCATTCTCTGGGGTCCTTTCCATTCTCTGGGGTCTTTTCCATTCTCTGGGGTCCTTTCCATTCTCTGGGGTCCTTTCCATTTTCTGGGGTCTTTTCAATTCTCTGGGGTCCTTTCCATTCTCTGGGGTCTTTTCCATTCTCTGGGGTCCTTTCCATTCTCTGGTGTCCTTTCCATTCTCTGGGGTCTTTTCCATTCTCTGGGGTCTTTTCCATTCTCTGGGGTCCTTTCCATTCTCTGGGGACTTTTCCATTCTCTGGGGACTTTTCCATTCTCTGGGGTCCTTTCTATTCACTGGGGTCCTTTCCATTCTCTGGGGACTTTTCCATTCTCTGGGGTCTTTTCCATTCTCTGGGGTCTTTTCCATTCTCTGGGGTCCTTTCCATTCTCTGGGGACTTTTCCATTCTCTGGGGACTTTTCCATTCTCTGGGGTCCTTTCTATTCTCTGGGGTCTTTTCCATTCTCTGGGGACTTTTCCATTCTCTGGGGTCTTTTACTTTTCTGGGGTCTTTTACTTTTCTGGGGACTTTTCCATTCTCTGGAGTCTTTTCCTTTCTCTGGTGTCCTTTCCATTCTCTGGGGTCTTTTCCATTCTCTGGGGTCTTTTACTTTTCTGGGGTCTTTTCCTTTCTTTGCAGTGCTCTCTTACTATCCTGGACTTTTCTCCTCAGCAGTCAGCAGTTCAGGGACAGGATTCATGTAGAGGATCATCATAGACCAGGATGTGTAAAGATCCAATATGGCCGCCCTTTACCATCCATGTTGCAGCCACCTAACACTACTGTCATGCCTGATATATGGAGGCATCTCATAGACGCCCCTTATTACAAGCCAAGGTAGCGATCGGATGTGGCCGTACCTCGGTGATCAGTGCTATCACGGCCTTACAAACCTCCAGTATAAAGACCAGGAATGGGCTGGTGGCGGTAGACGCTATGTCACACTCCCAGCTGGAAGCGGACAAGAAGGGAGCCCAATGGTAGAACAGGAGCCCGTGACAGGACACCGGCTCTGTGCAGCGGTTTTAGTCCGGCCGATTCTTGACATACTTGCCGGGTTGAGGCCGGATCTCCACTGGTCCCCATTATAGTTAATTGGGTCGAACCCATTCATGTAGTTTTCAGCAATGCCGGATACAGAGACACTCGACATGCTGTTCCCTGCTGGATCTTTCAAATGCCAGTGTGAAACTAACCTGTCTTTAACCTGGCCTTGGAGAGCCCCTTTACATCCTGGTAGTAAAGGAATCCGATTCTGGTGCAGCTTCTCCCGCGGACGCTCGCTCTTGGCATGATTTTTCTTTGTTTATTCCCCCACTTATAAATTGTCATTACTCTGTAAAAACTCCTGTCCTCGGCACAGATCCATTAGTGACAAGAAGAAGGCCAGGTCCACCAACATGGCAAGACTACCACACTAGGAGTGCTACGGGGCCACGTTCACTTCCAGTAGGTCAATGGTAAACTGCCTGTAAGACTAGGACCTCATGCACACGGTCGTTGTTTTGGTCTGCATCCGAGCCGCAGTTTGCAAACCCATTCACTTCAATGGGGCCGCATCAGTTGCTCCGTTCCGTTGTCCGCAAAAAAAACAAAAAACTGTCCTATTCTTGTCCGCGCTTTGCGGACAAGAATAGGCAGTTATATTAAAGGCTGTCCGTGCCGTTCCGCAAATTGCGGAACTAACACAGACGCCATCTGTGTTTTGCGGATCAGCGATTTGCGGACCGCAAAACACACACCGGTCGTGTGCATGTAGCCTATGGGTGTAGAATCCACCCACACCTTTACCTCCTTCTACATCTGTATCTGTAGACTTGAAGACCCACTTTATAGTCAGGGAGACTATTAGTTCCTAAGGGCTCTATCTCAGGCCGTATAGCAGCTGGAGACAAGATCCGGCTCTAGATGCGACACTGTATGAGATTTGTTTCCTCTGTACTTACTCGTCCATCATTGCTTGTCTCGCCGTCTCCTCTGCTCTCATGCCAGCTGCAGGCTCTTTCACTCAGGTCCCAACAGTATGTGTTCCCTGGTGTTCACGTTGAGCTTCATATACAGTGCACAGTATATGTCTCTTAAAATACTCAAAGAAACCCCTTTAAAGCTTACAGTTCCATCTGCTGCTGCTACACAGCCTGAGATAGAGGAGGTCAGGCAACGTGGTGGAGGAGGGGAACGTGGGACAGGAAGAGAGGAACTGTACATGACAGCACAGGGAGGGGTGGGATGGACCTCTGTGAATGTCACCACCCCATGAATCAGAGCACATACCTGATCTCTGATTGCCACATATAGGGGTCAGTTTTACTGGCTAAGTAGTGGGAAGATGAGCGCTCGCACAGTTAAACTCCTCTGCGCCTCATGGGGGTGTTTTATTGACTCCTTGACCCAGACATCTGCCAGCGCCCAGATCACATGACCCAGACATCCACTAAGTCGTTGTGTGAATTTCCCCTAACTCTGGTGCGAGGGGCAAGGAAAAAAATCGAAAAAAGCAGACAACCAGAGGCAGAAATATGACTGTATGGTGACTGTATATATCTCTATGTAATAAGCTCCTGACCTCCCCCTAGTGGTGGCTGTATATATCTGTATGCAGTAATCTCCTGAGCTCCCTCTAGTGGTGGCTGTATATATCTGTAAATAGTAATCTTCTGAGCTCCCTCTAGTGGTGGCTGTATATATCTGTATGTAGTAATCTCCTGAGCTACCTCTAGTGGTGGCTGTATATATCTGTATGTAGTAATCTCCTGAGCTCCCTCTAGTGGTGGCTGTATATATCTGTATGTAGTAATCTCCTGAGCTCCCTCTAGTGGTGGCTGTATATATCTGTATGTAGTAATCTCCTGAGCTCCCTCTAGTGGTGGCTGTATATATCTGTATGTAGTATTCTCCTGAGCTCCCTCTAGTGGTGGCTGTATATATCTGTATGTAGTAATCTCATGAGCTCCCTCTAGTGGTGGCTGTATATATCTGTATGTAGTAATCTCCTGAGCTCCCTCTAGTGGTGGCTGTATATATCTGTATGTAGTAATCTCCTGAGCTCCCTCTAGTGGTGGCTGTATATATCTGTATGTAGTAATCTTCTGAGCTCCCTCTAGTGGTGGCTGTATATATCTGTATGTAGTAATCTCCTGAGCTCCCTCTAGTGGTGGATGTATATATCTGTATGTAGTAATCTCCTGAGCTCCCTCTAGTGGTGGCTGTATATATCTGTATGTAGTAATCTCCTGAGCTCCCTCTAGTGGTGGCTGTATATATCTGTATGTAGTAATCTCCTGAGCTCCCTCTAGTGGTGGCTGTATATATCTGGATGTAGTAATCTCCTGAGCTCCCTGTAGTGGTGACTGTATATATCTGTATGTAGTAATCTCCTGAGCTTCCTCTAGTGGTGACTGCATATATCTGTATGTAGTAATCTCCTGAGCTCCCTCTAGTGGGGGCTGTATATATCTGTATATAGTAATCTCCTGAGCTCACGCTAGTGGTGACTGTATATATCTGTATGTAGTAATCTCCTGAGCTCCCTCTAGTGGTGGCTGTATATATCTGTATGTAGTAATCTCCTGAGCTCCCTCTAGTGGTGGTTGTGTATATCTGTATGTAGTAATCTCCTAAACTCCCTCTAGTGGTGGTTGTATATATCTGTATGTAGTAATCTCCTGAGCTCCCTCTAGTGGTGGCTGTATATATCTGTATGCAGTAATCTCCTGAGCTCCCTCTAGTGGTGTCTGTATATATCTGTATGTAGTAATCTCCTGAGCTCCCTCTAGTGGTGGCTGTATATAGCTGTATGTAGTAATCTCCTGAGCTCCCTCTAGTGGTGGCTATATATATCTGTATGTAGTAATCTCCTGAGCTCCCTCTAGTGGTGGCTGTATATAGCTGTATGTAGTAATCTCCTGAGCTCCCTCTAGTGGTGGCTGTATATATCTGTATGTAGTAATTACCTGAGCTCCCTCTAGTGGTGTCTGTATATATCTGTATGCAGTAATCTCCTGAGCTCCCTCTAGTGGTGGCTGTATATATCTGTATGTAGTAATCTCCTGAGCTCCCTCTAGTGGTGGCTGTATATATCTGTATGTAGTAAGCTCCTGACCTCCCTCTAGTGGTGGATGTATATATCTGTATGTAGTAATCTCCTGAGCTCCCTCTAGTGGTGGCTGTATATATCTGTATGTAGTAATCTCCTGAGGTCCCTCTAGTGGTGTCTGTATATATATATCTGTATGTAGTAATCTCCTGAGCTCCCTCTAGTGGTGGCTGTATATATCTGTATGTAGTAATCTCCTGAGCTCCCTCTAGTGGTGGCTGTATATATCTGTATGCAGAAATCTCCTGAGCTCCCTCTAGTGGTGACTGTATATATCTGTATGTAGTAATCTCCTGAGCTCCCTCTAGTGGTGGCTGTATATATCTGTATGCAGTAATCTCCTGAGCTCCCTCTAGTGGTGGCTGTATATATCTGTTTGTAGTAATCTTCTGAGCTCCCTCTAGTGGTGGCTGTATATATCTGTATGTAGTAATCTCCTGAGCTCCCTCTACTGGTGGCTCTATATATCTGTATGTAGTAAGCTCCTGAGCTCCCTCTAGTGGTGGCTGTATATATCTGCATGTATTAATCTTCTGAGCTCCCTCTAGTGGTGGCAGTATATATCTGTATGTAGTAATCTTCTGTGCTTCTTTTAGTGGTGGTTGTATATATCTGTGAGCAGCAATCTCCTGAGCTCCTTCTAGTGGTGGCTGTATATATCTGTATGTATTAATCTTCTGAGCTCCCTCTAGTGGTGGCTGTATATATCTGTATGTAGTAATCTCCTGAGCTCCCTCTAGTGGTGTCTGTATATATCTGTATGTAGTAATCTCCCGAGCTCCCTCTAGTGGAGGTTGTATATATCTGTATGCAGTTATCTCTTGAGCTCCCCCTAGTGGTAAAAGTTTATATCTGTTTATAACAATCTACTGAGATCCCTCTAGTGGAGGTTTTATATATCTGTCTGCAGTTATCTCCTGAGCTCCCCTAGTGGTAAAAGTGTATATCTGTTTATAACAATCTACTGAGCTCCCTCTAGTGGTGACTGTATGTATCTATATGTTGCAATCCCCTGAACTACTTCTAGTGGTGGCTGTATATATCTGTAAGTAGTAATCTCCTGAGCTCCCTCTAGTGGTGGCTGTATATATCTGTATGCAGTAATCTCCTGAGCTCCCTCTAGTGGTGTCTGTATATATCTGTATGTAGTAATCTCCTGAGCTCCCTCTAGTGGTGGCTGTATATAGCTGTATGTAGTAATCTCCTGAGCTCCCTCTAGTGGTGGCTATATATATCTGTATGTAGTAATCTCCTGAGCTCCCTCTAGTGGTGGCTGTATATAGCTGTATGTAGTAATCTCCTGAGCTCCCTCTAGTGGTGGCTGTATATATCTGTATGTAGTAATTACCTGAGCTCCCTCTAGTGGTGTCTGTATATATCTGTATGCAGTAATCTCCTGAGCTCCCTCTAGTGGTGGCTGTATATATCTGTATGTAGTAATCTCCTGAGCTCCCTCTAGTGGTGGCTGTATATATCTGTATGTAGTAAGCTCCTGACCTCCCTCTAGTGGTGGATGTATATATCTGTATGTAGTAATCTCCTGAGCTCCCTCTAGTGGTGGCTGTATATATCTGTATGTAGTAATCTCCTGAGGTCCCTCTAGTGGTGTCTGTATATATATATCTGTATGTAGTAATCTCCTGAGCTCCCTCTAGTGGTGGCTGTATATATCTGTATGTAGTAATCTCCTGAGCTCCCTCTAGTGGTGGCTGTATATATCTGTATGCAGAAATCTCCTGAGCTCCCTCTAGTGGTGACTGTATATATCTGTATGTAGTAATCTCCTGAGCTCCCTCTAGTGGTGGCTGTATATATCTGTATGCAGTAATCTCCTGAGCTCCCTCTAGTGGTGGCTGTATATATCTGTTTGTAGTAATCTTCTGAGCTCCCTCTAGTGGTGGCTGTATATATCTGTATGTAGTAATCTCCTGAGCTCCCTCTACTGGTGGCTCTATATATCTGTATGTAGTAAGCTCCTGAGCTCCCTCTAGTGGTGGCTGTATATATCTGAATGTATTAATCTTCTGAGCTCCCTCTAGTGGTGGCAGTATATATCTGTATGTAGTAATCTTCTGTGCTTCTTTTAGTGGTGGTTGTATATATCTGTGTGCAGCAATCTCCTGAGCTCCTTCTAGTGGTGGCTGTATATATCTGTATGTATTAATCTTCTGAGCTCCCTCTAGTGGTGGCTGTATATATCTGTATGTAGTAATCTCCTGAGCTTCCTCTAGTGGTGGCTGTATATATCTGTATGCAGTAATCTCCTGAGCTCCCTCTAGTGGTGGCTGTATATATCTGTATGTAGTAATCTCCTGAGCTCCCTCTAGTGGTGTCTGTATATATCTGTATGTAGTAATCTCCCGAGCTCCCTCTAGTGGAGGTTGTATATATCTGTATGCAGTTATCTCTTGAGCTCCCCCTAGTGGTAAAAGTTTATATCTGTTTATAACAATCTACTGAGCTCCCTCTAGTGGAGGTTTTATATATCTGTCTGCAGTTATCTCCTGAGCTCCCCTAGTGGTAAAAGTGTATATCTGTTTATAACAATCTACTGAGCTCCCTCTAGTGGTGACTGTATGTATCTATATGTTGCAATCCCCTGAACTACTTCTAGTGGTGGCTGTATATATCTGTAAGTAGTAATCTCCTGAGCTCCCTCTAGTGGAGGTTGTATATATCTGTATGCAGTAATCTCATGAGCTCCCCCTATTGGTAAAAGTTTATATCTGTTTATAATAATCTTCTGAGCTCCCTCTAGTGGAGGTTGTATATATCTGTATGCAGTTATCTCCTGAGCTTCCCCTAGTGGTAAAAGTTTATTTCTGTTTATAATAATCTCCTGAGCTCCCTGTTGTGGAGGTTGCATATATCTGTATGCAGTTATCTCCAGAGCTCCCCCTAGTGGTAAAAGTTTATATCTGTTTACAATAATCTCCTGAGCTCTCTCTAGTGGTGACTGTATATATCTGTATGTAGTAATCTTCTTAGCTCCGTCTAGTGGAGGTTGTATATATCTGTATGTAGTAATCTCTTGAGCTCCCCCTAGTGGTAAAAGTATATTTCTGTTTATAATAATCTCCTGAGCTCCCTCTAGTGGTGGTTGTTTATATCTGTATGTAGTAATCTCCTGAGCTCCCTCTAGTGGTGGTTTTTTATATCTGTATGTAGTTATCTCCTCGGCTCCCTCTTGTGGTGGCTGTGTATATCTGTTCATAGTAATCTCCTGAGCTCCCTCCAGTGGTGGTTGTTTATATCTGTATGTAGTAATCTCCTGAACTCCCTCTAGTGGTGGCTGTATACATCTGCATGTAGTAATCTTCTGAGCTCCCTCTAGTGGTGGCTGTATATATCTGTATGTAGTAATCTTCTGAGCTCTCTCTGGTGGTTGCTGTATATATCTGTTTGTAGTACTCTCCTGAGGTCCCCCCCTAGTGGTCGCTGTATATATCTGTATGTAGTAATCTCCTGAGCTCCCTCTAGTGGTGGTTGTTTATATCTGTATGTAGTAATCTCCTGAGCTCCCCCTAGTGGTCGCTGTATATATATATATATATATATGTATGTAGTAATCTCCTGAGCTCCCTCTAGTTGTGGCTGTATATATCTGTATGTAGTAATCTACTGAGCTCCCTCTAGTGGTGGCTGTATATATCTGTATGTAGTAATCTACTGAGCTCCCTCTAGTGGTGGCTGTATATATCTGTATGTAGTAATCTCCTGTGCTCCCCCTTGTGGTCGCTGTATATATTTATGTAGTAATCTCCTGAGCTCCCTCTAGTGGTGGCTGTATATATCTGTATGTAGTAATCTCCTGAGCTCCCTCTAGTGGTGGCTGTATATATCTGTATGTAGTAATCTCCTGAGCTCCCTCTAGTGGTGGCTGTATATATCTGTATGTAGTAATCTCCTGAGCTCCCTCTAGTGGTGGCTGTATATATCTGTATGTAGTAATCTCCTGAGCTCCCTCTAGTGGTGGCTGTATATATCTGTATGTAGTAATCTCCTGAGCTTCCTCTAGTAGTGGCTGTATATATCTGTATGTAGTAATCTCCTGAGCTCCCTCTAGTGGTAGCTGTATATATCTGTATGTAGTAATCTCCTGAGGTCACTCTAGTGGTGACTGTATATATCTGTATGTAGTAATCTCCTGAGCTCCCTCTAGTGGTGGCTGTATATATCTGTATGTAATAATCTCCTGAGCTCCCTCTAGTGGTGGCTGTATATATCTGTATGTAGTAATCTCCTGAGCTCCCTCTAGTGGTGGTTGTTTATATCTGTATGTAGTAATCTCCTGAGCTCCCTCTAGTGGTGGCTGTATATATCTATATGTAGTAATCTCCTGAGCTCCCCCTAGTGGTGGCTGTATATATCTATATGTAGTAATCTCTTGAGCTCCCCCTAGTGGTGGCTGTATATATCTATATGTAGTAATCTCCTGAGTTCCCTCTAGTGGTGACTGTATATATCTGTATGTAGTAATCTCCTGAGCTCCCCCTAGTGGTGGTTGTATATATCTGTATGTAGTAATCTCCTGAGCTCCCTCTAGTGGTGGCTGTATATATCTGCATGTAGTAATCTTCTGAGCTCCCTCTAGTGGTGGCTGTATATATCTGTATGTAGTAATCTTCTGAGCTCTCTCTGGTGGTTGCTGTATATATCTGTTTGTAGTACTCTCCTGAGGTCCCCCCCTAGTGGTCGCTGTATATATCTGTATGTAGTAATCTCCTGAGCTCCCTCTAGTGGTGGTTGTTTATATCTGTATGTAGTAATCTCCTGAGCTCCCCCTAGTGGTCGCTGTATATATATATATATGTATGTAGTAATCTCCTGAGCTCCCTCTAGTGGTGGTTGTTTATATCTGTATGTAGTAATCTCCTGAGCTCCCCCTAGTGGTCGCTGTATATATATATATATGTATGTAGTAATCTCCTGAGCTCCCTCTAGTGGTGGCTGTATATATCTGTATGTAGTAATCTCCTGAGCTCCCTCTAGTGGTGGCTGTATATATCTGTATGTAGTAATCTCCTGAGCTTCCTCTAGTAGTGGCTGTATATATCTGTATGTAGTAATCTCCTGAGCTCCCTCTAGTGGTAGCTGTATATATCTGTATGTAGTAATCTCCTGAGGTCACTCTAGTGGTGACTGTATATATCTGTATGTAGTAATCTCCTGAGCTCCCTCTAGTGGTGGCTGTATATATCTGTATGTAATAATCTCCTGAGCTCCCTCTAGTGGTGGCTGTATATATCTGTATGTAGTAATCTCCTGAGCTCCCTCTAGTGGTGGTTGTTTATATCTGTATGTAGTAATCTCCTGAGCTCCCTCTAGTGGTGGCTGTATATATCTATATGTAGTAATCTCCTGAGCTCCCCCTAGTGGTGGCTGTATATATCTATATGTAGTAATCTCTTGAGCTCCCCCTAGTGGTGGCTGTATATATCTATATGTAGTAATCTCCTGAGTTCCCTCTAGTGGTGACTGTATATATCTGTATGTAGTAATCTCCTGAGCTCCCCCTAGTGGTGGTTGTATATATCTGTATGTAGTAATCTCCTGAGCTCCCTCTAGTGGTGGCTGTATATATCTGCATGTAGTAATCTTCTGAGCTCCCTCTAGTGGTGGCTGTATATATCTGTATGTAGTAATCTTCTGAGCTCTCTCTGGTGGTTGCTGTATATATCTGTTTGTAGTACTCTCCTGAGGTCCCCCCCTAGTGGTCGCTGTATATATCTGTATGTAGTAATCTCCTGAGCTCCCTCTAGTGGTGGTTGTTTATATCTGTATGTAGTAATCTCCTGAGCTCCCCCTAGTGGTCGCTGTATATATATATATATATGTATGTAGTAATCTCCTGAGCTCCCTCTAGTTGTGGCTGTATATATCTGTATGTAGTAATCTACTGAGCTCCCTCTAGTGGTGGCTGTATATATCTGTATGTAGTAATCTACTGAGCTCCCTCTAGTGGTGGCTGTATATATCTGTATGTAGTAATCTCCTGTGCTCCCCCTTGTGGTCGCTGTATATATTTATGTAGTAATCTCCTGAGCTCCCTCTAGTGGTGGCTGTATATATCTGTATGTAGTAATCTCCTGAGCTCCCTCTAGTGGTGGCTGTATATATCTGTATGTAGTAATCTCCTGAGCTCCCTCTAGTGGTGGCTGTATATATCTGTATGTAGTAATCTCCTGAGCTCCCTCTAGTGGTGGCTGTATATATCTGTATGTAGTAATCTCCTGAGCTCCCTCTAGTGGTGGCTGTATATATCTGTATGTAGTAATCTCCTGAGCTTCCTCTAGTAGTGGCTGTATATATCTGTATGTAGTAATCTCCTGAGCTCCCTTTAGTGGTAGCTGTATATATCTGTATGTAGTAATCTCCTGAGGTCCCTCTAGTGGTGACTGTATATATCTGTATGTAGTAATCTCCTGAGCTCCCTCTAGTGGTGGCTGTATATATCTGTATGTAATAATCTCCTGAGCTCCCTCTAGTGGTGGCTGTATATATCTGTATGTAGTAATCTCCTGAGCTCCCTCTAGTGGTGGTTGTTTATATCTGTATGTAGTAATCTCCTGAGCTCCCTCTAGTGGTGGCTGTATATATCTATATGTAGTAATCTCCTGAGCTCCCTCTAGTGGTGGCTGTATATATCTATATGTAGTAATCTCCTGAGCTCCCCCTAGTGGTGGCTGTATATATCTATATGTAGTAATCTCCTGAGTTCCCTCTAGTGGTGACTGTATATATCTGTATGTAGTAATCTCCTGAGCTCCCTCTAGTGGTGGTTGTTTACATCTGTATGTAATAATCTCTTGAGCTGCCTCTAGGGGTGGCTTTTACAATAGGCTACTGTGTGTGTACATGGTGAATACTTTATATCTGGCTATTATGTGTTTTTTTTTTTCTCATATTTTTATTGATTTTCCCTCTGCATTCTCCATCTCTAATACTCACTTCTCCTTGAGCTAGTAAGTTGAGACACTGCTATAATGTTTTCGATAAAAGCTCAGGTAGAAAACAAGAGATCTTGCCAAACTCTCTCAGATGTAGTAGCAGTTTCATATAGGACTTTATAGGGATTTACATATCAGTATTGCTGTGAATAAAGCCCTTCGGGTGAGACATAGCTCTAGAGGATTTTCCAGATGCATTATCTATCTGTGTCACGGACTGAACTCACAGTATCGTTGAGGTTTCTGTTACTGTGAGTTCGGATCAGTTAAAGCTGCAGTAATAATATGACATGTGTGAGTAACATGGAGAGATGATACATCCAGAATACACTCATGTGAACAGTGCCTTACGATGAGTTGCTGCAGCCCCAGTGTCTTTGTCCTTCTCTCTGCTCCTTCCCCTCTCCATACACTTCTATGGCAACTGTAATCTGATGCCTCAGTGAGCTGACACAAGACGGAACCATCTCAGAATTCAGAGAGATTGTTAGGACTTTTTACATGGGAGAATATTAGGAGCAAATGTTTCTAGGACTGTCCTGTCCAAATGTGCCGATGTTCACTTGATGAAAGAGCAAACGCTCGTCTGTCAGGTGGCGGCTTGTTTCAGGTGGCAGGAGGAATGCTCGCACCATGTGAGCGTGTTCTTTAGGATGAGGGATCCAGTAAGAGCCCTGCATCCACATCCATCTCCAATCACTGCTGTTAACGAGCCGGCCATGATGCAACAGGCTCCGAATGTCGGACAAGTGGCTGATCAGTGGAGAAAGAGGCATTGCCCTGATAAGACGCATCATAAGGTTCCTCTCATTCCTCTGTAGGTCGGTGTCTATTGTGTTTGCCTCCGTGTCCGTGCGGTGAGTGTAGATTGTGATCGATTCGGAAGTTGATCAGAATTGGATTTAAAACGCATAGTGTTCTGATCCAGTTCTTCATATTTGTAGACTGTTCTGAGGAGCTTACGATCTATTTGCTCCTAGCAGTGCGTCGTCTTCTCCAATCACGTGTAATCCAGGATCACAAATTGTCGCTATGTTGCGGCAGACGCAGTCCCCAGAGCCCCCCCATAGGAAGCCCCTAAGAAGACGGAGCGTGACACATGCTGGATACGTGACACTGATGTAGAATGAGGAAAGTGGGGGCGGCAGGTACACGGACACAGGAGATGGGGGGCTGCTGCTGTATTAGTCATTATCACTTTTTCTCCTTTTTTCATTAGCCGCCCGTCTTCCAGGCTCCGGATCACCACTCCCCCCATCCGCCCATCCTCCTCCGCTCTCCACTGAGGCTGTTTGCTATTGTACGAGGAGAATATTGAAAGGTTCATTCTGTATTCAAAGCACGAAGGAGGGAGCGAGAGGATGGGGAGAGGGACAGAAGAGATGGCAAGCAAGGAAGACTCCTCCAGTATCAGCAGGGTGTATGCCGCTCAGATGTAGCAGAGCCGAGCTTGTCATCTGACTCTCCCCGGTGTCCTTTCTGCATTTTCATAGCTGAGGGAAGATTATGCAGCATCTGCAGTCCTAAGAATTGGGATGAGCTGAACCAGGTGACAAACTCAGCCCTGACCTGCATCACACAGCCGCATCCGATCAGTCAGGTCATTGCCCCTTCTCCATTCCCCATATGACCAGTAGCACCAGGCCAGAATGCCAAAAGATGGAGCAGAGATGAGTTTGTCATTTGCCACGTGATTATATATGCAGATTACATTGTGCTGACATTATACTAAACATGTAACGCACTCAGCTCTGCTACACCCAACAGTCCAGTCTGCAGCTCACGGTTTGCAGGACTTGCTTCCGGTTAACCCTTTACTGGACACATGCTTTAGCGGTGACCCAGATCGCAGAGGATCCATTTCCTGAGCGCGCTGCAGGTCACTGCGCTGTTTTAACCCTTTAGGTGCACATCAGCTATTTAATTGCTTATTATTTCGAGCTGAGGGTCACAGATGGAATTCTTCACCAATTGTGACAAAATAGAGTCGGGTGCAGAAAAAACTAATGCCGTAAATTGATTGAAATTCTTCAAATATCGCAGTGTCCGATAATTTGGTGCTTCCTTCTCCACTCTCTATTCCACCCCTTTACTGGAATAAAACGGAGAAAATTTTGCAACTTTTTAAAAAGTGGCAGTTGATGAACTGGATTTTATTGGCTTAACAGGCTGACCACACCCACTGACCACACCCACTGACCACACCCACTGGCCACACCCACTTATCAAAAACAGAATGAGTGAATCTTAATACCTATCATAGAGCCCAAATAATACATGTCATAGAGCCCATATAATACATGTCATAGAGCCCATATAATACCTGTCATAGAGCCCATATATTACCTGTCATAGAGCCCATATAATACATGTCATAGAGCCCATATAACACCTGTCATAGAGCCCATATAATACATGTCATAGAGCCCATATAACACATGTCATAGAGCCCATATAATACATGTCATAGAGCCCATATAACACATGTCATAGGGCCCATATAATACATGTTATAGAGCCCATATAATACATGTCATAGAGCCCATATAATACATGTCATAGAGCCCAAATTATACATGTCATAGAGCCCATATAATACCTGTCATAGAGCCCATATAATACATGTCATAGAGTCCATATAATACCTGTCATAGAGCCCATATAATACATGTCATAGAGCCCAAATAATACATGTCATAGAGCCCATATAATACCTGTCATAGAGCCCATATAATACATGTCATAGAGCCCATATAACACCTGTCATAGAGTCCATATAATACATGTCATAGAGCCCATATAACACATGTCATAGAGTCCATATAATACATGTCATAGAGCCCATATAATACATGTCATAGAGCCCATATAACACATGTCATAGAGCCCATATAATACATGTCATAGAGCCCATATAATACATGTCATAGAGCCCATATAATACATGTCATAGAGCCCATATAATACATGTCATAGAGCCCATATAACACCTGTCATAGAGCCCATATAATACATGTCATAGAGCCCATATAAAACATGTCATAGAGCCCATATAACACCTGTCATAGTGCCCATATAACACATGTCATAGAGCCCATATAATACATGTCATAGAGTCCATATAATACATGTCATAGAGCCCATATAATACATGTCATAGAGCCCATATAACACCTGTCATAGAGTCCATATAATACATGTCATAGAGCCCATATAATACATGTCATAGTGCCCATATAATACATGTCATAGTGCCCATATAATACATGTCATAGAGCCCATATAATACATGTCATAGAGCCCATATAATACCTGTCATAGAGCCCATATAATACATGTCATAGAGCCCATATAACACCTGTAATAGAGTCCATATAATACATGTCATAGAGCCCATATAATACATGTCATAGAGCCCATACAATACATGTCATAGAGCCCATATAATACATGTCATAGTGCCCATATAATACATGTCATAGTGCCCATATAATACATGTCATAGAGCCCATATAATACATGTCATAGAGCCCATATAATACCTGTCATAGAGCCCATATAATACATGTCATAGAGCCCATATAACACCTGTCATAGAGTCCATATAATACATGTCACAGAGCCCATATAATACATGTCATAGTGCCCATATAATACATGTCATAGAACCCATATAATACATGTCATAGAGCCCATATAATACATGTCATAGAGCCCATATAATACCTGTCATAGAGCCCATATAATACATGTCATAGAGCCCATATAACACCTGTCATAGAGTCCATATAATACATGTCATAGAGCCCATATAATACATGTCATAGAACCCATACAATACATGTCATAGAGCCCATATAATACATGTCATAGAGCCCATATAATACATGTCACAGAGCCCATATAATACATGTCATAGAGCCCATATAATACATGTCATATAGCCCATATAACACCTGTCATAGAGTCCATATAATACATGTCATAGAGCCCATATAATACATGTCATAGTGCCCATATAATACATGTCATAGAGCCCATATAATACATGTCATAGAGCCCATATAATACATGTCATAGAGTCCATATAATACATGTCATAGAGCCCATATAATACATGTCATAGAACCCATACAATACATGTCATAGAGCCCATATAATACATGTCATAGAGCCCATATAATACATGTCATAGAGCCCATATAATACATATCATAGAGTCCATATAATACATGTCATAGAGCCCATATAATACCTGTCATAGAGCCCATATAATACCTGTCATAGAGCCCATATAATACATGTCATAGAGCCCATATAATACATGTCATAGAGCCCATATAATACATGTCATAGAGCCCATATAATACATATCATAGAGTCCATATAATACATGTCATAGAGCCCATATAATACCTGTCATAGAGCCCATATAATACCTGTCATAGAGCCCATATAATACATGTCATAGAGCCCATATAATACATGTCATAGAGCCCATATAATACATGTCATAGAGCCCATATAATACATGTCATAGAGTCCATATAATACATGTCATAGAGCCCATATAATACCTGTCATAGAGCCCATATAATACCTGTCATAGAGCCCATATAATTGATTAGTTTCAGTGTAAAGCTGTGGCCTGCTCTCACTACATTCATTGGAATATGGAGTGGGCTCGGCATGCATGTTGGTACCTACATCCCTTAGAAGTAATTGAAGCCATTATGGCACCAAAAATGGTAAAAAGCAGAGTGGATCCAGCATGCATGTGGAACCAACACTTCCTTAACTTTATGGCGGTCATTATGGCGCATAACAGGTAGTATTAGTGTTAGGACCCGTCTTACAGAGATCGCCTTGACGTTTGGCAGGCGGGCTCAGATGGTTTTGTACAAAATGCATTGGCCAAGCATCTCACTTTATAAATAAGCGTAGCATTGGCACTTGAATGTTTTTTATGACTATGGCATTATTGTACTTTATCTGGTTTGCAGAGCGCTGTTGCATTGTCTTTTTTTCTCTATGTTTTCAGCCATGACGGCGTGCACCTGCACATTGGGATGTGCTGACTAACCCCCTTTTCTTTGCCCATATAATAACTGTCATAGAGCCGATATAATATCTGTTGTAGATCCCATATAATGCCTGTCATAGAGCTCATATAATACCTGTGATAGAGCCCATATAATACATGTCATAGAGCCCATATAACACCTGTCATAGAGTCCATATAATACATGTCATAGAGCCCATATAATACATGTCATAGAACCCATACAATACATGTCATAGAGCCCATATAATACATGTCATAGAGCCCATATAATACATGTCACAGAGCCCATATAATACATGTCATAGAGCCCATATAATACATGTCATAGAGCCCATATAACACCTGTCATAGAGTCCATATAATACATGTCATAGAGCCCATATAATACATGTCATAGTGCCCATATAATACATGTCATAGAGCCCATATAATACATGTCATAGAGCCCATATAATACATGTCATAGAGTCCATATAATACATGTCATAGAGCCCATATAATACATGTCATAGAACCCATACAATACATGTCATAGAGCCCATATAATACATGTCATAGAGCCCATATAATACATGTCATAGAGCCCATATAATACATATCATAGAGTCCATATAATACATGTCATAGAGCCCATATAATACCTGTCATAGAGCCCATATAATACCTGTCATAGAGCCCATATAATACATGTCATAGAGCCCATATAATACATGTCATAGAGCCCATATAATACATATCATAGAGTCCATATAATACATGTCATAGAGCCCATATAATACCTGTCATAGAGCCCATATAATACCTGTCATAGAGCCCATATAATTGATTAGTTTCAGTGTAAAGCTGTGGCCTGCTCTCACTACATTCATTGGAATATGGAGTGGGCTCGGCATGCATGTTGGTACCTACATCCCTTAGAAGTAATTGAGGCCATTATGGCACCAAAAATGGTAAAAAGCAGAGTGGATCCAGCATGCATGTGGAACCAACACTTCCTTAACTTTATGGCGGTCATTATGGCGCATAACAGGTAGTATTAGTGTTAGGACCCGTCTTACAGAGATCGCCTTGACGTTTGGCAGGCGGGCTCAGATGGTTTTGTACAAAATGCATTGGCCAAGCATCTCACTTTATAAATAAGCGTAGCATTGGCACTTGAATGTTTTTTATGACTATGGCATTATTGTACTTTATCTGGTTTGCAGAGCGCTGTTGCATTGTCTTTTTTTCTCTATGTTTTCAGCCATGACGGCGTGCACCTGCACATTGGGATGTGCTGACTAACCCCCTTTTCTTTGCCCATATAATAACTGTCATAGAGCCGATATAATATCTGTTGTAGATCCCATATAATGCCTGTCATAGAGCTCATATAATACCTGTGATAGAGCCCAAATAATAACTGTCATAGAGCTCATATAATACCTGTGATAGAGCCCATATAATAACTGTCATAGAGCTCATATACCTGTCATGGAGTCCATATAATACCCATCATAGAGCCCATATAATACCTTCTATAGAGCCCATATAATAACTGTCATAGAACCCATATAATATCTGTCAAAGAGCCCATATAATACCAGTCATAGAGCACATATAATACCTTCCATAGAGTCCATATAATACCTTCCAAAGAGTCCTTATAATACCTGTCATAGAGCCCATATATTACCTGTCATATTGCTCGTATAATACCCATCACATAGCCCATATCAGAACTGTCATAGAGCCCATATAATAACTGTTATAGAGCCGATATAATATCTGTTGTAGAGCCCATATAATGCCTGTCATAAAGCTCATATAATACCTGTGATAAAGCCCATATAATACCAGTCATAGAGCCCATATAATTGCTGTCATAGAGTCCATATAGTACGTTCTATAGAGTCCATATAATACCTTATAAAGAGTCCATATAATACCTGTGATAGAGTCCATATAATACCTGTCATAGAGTCCATATAATACGTGTCGTAGAGCTCATGCAATAACTTTTATATAATACAAGTCATAAAGCCCATATAACACCTGTCATAGAACCCATATAATATCTGTCATAGAGCCCATATAATACCCATCATAGAGCCCATATCATAACTGTCATAGAGCCCATATAATATCTGTTGTAGAGCCCATATAATATCTGTCAGAGAGCTCATATAATACCTGTGATTGAGCCCATATAATACCTGTCATAGAGCCCATATAATACCTGTAATTGAGCCCATATAATACATGTCATAGAGCCCATATAATACCTGTCATAGAGCCCATATTAAACCTGTCATAGAGCCCATATAATACCTGTCATAGAGCCCATATAATACCCATCATAGAGCCCATATAATATCTGTCATAGAGCCCATATAATACCTGTCATAGAGCTTATATAATACCCATCATAGAGCCCATATAATATCTGTCATAGAGCCCATATAATATCTGTCATGGAGCCCATATAATACCTGTCATAGAGCCCATATAATACCCATCATAGAGCCCATATCATAACTGTCATAGAGCCCATATAATATCTGTCAGAGAGCTCATATAATACCTGTGATTGAGCCCATATAATACATGTCATAGAGCCCATATACCTGTCATAGAGCCCATGTAATGCCTGTCATAGAGCCCATATAATACATGTCAAAGAGCCCATATAATACCTGTCATAGCGAACATATAATACCTGTCATATGGGCTCTATTACATTTATTATATAGGCACTCATCCTACATATAGTGTCTGCTCTGCTAGTAAAGTCCTCCACACAGTGCCCCCTCTGGTAAAAATTTCCCCCATATACTGCCTTCTCCGGTAGTAATATTCCCCACACAGTGCTCCCTCCAATAGTAATGTCCCCCATACAGTGTCCCCTCTAATACAAACCGGATTCCCAAAAAGTTGGGACACTATACAAATGGTGAATAAAAACTGAATGCAATGATGTGGAGGCGCCAACTTCTAATATTTTATTCAGAATAGAACATAAATCACGGAACAAAAGTTTAAACTGAGAAAATGTACCATTTTAAGGGAAAAATATGTGAATCAGAATTTCATGGTGTCAACAAATCCCCAAAAAGTTGGGACAAGGCCATTTTCACCCCTGTGTGGCATCTCCCCTTCTTCTTACAACACTCAACAGACGTCTGGGGACCGAGGAGACCAGTTTCTCAAGTTTAGAAATAGGAATCCTCTCCCATTCTTGTCTAATCCAGGCCTCTAACTGTTCAATCGTCTTGGGCCTTCTTTGTTGCACCTTCCTCTTTATGATGCGCCAAATGTTCTCTATAGGTGAAAGATCTGGACTGCAGACTGGCCATTTCAGTACCCGGATCCTTCTCCTACGCAGCCATGATGTTGTGATTGATGCAGAATGTGGTCTGGCATTATCTTGTTGAAAAATGCAGGGTCTTCCCTGAAAGAGATGACGTCTGGATGGGAGCAGATGTTGTTCTAGAACCTGAATATATTTTTCTGCATTGATGGTGCCTTTCCAGACATGCAAGCTGCCCATGCCACACGCACTCATGCAACCCCATACCATCAGAGATGTAGGCTTCTGAACTGAGCGTTGAGAACAACTTGGGTTGTCCTTGTCCTCTTTGGTCCGGATGACATGGCGTCCCAGATTTCCAAAAAGAACTTCGAATCGTGACTCGTCTGACCACAGAACAGTCTTCCATTTTGCCACACTCCATGTTAAATGATCCCTGGCCCAGTGAAAACGCCTGAGCTTGTGGATCTTGCTTAGAAATGGCTTCTTCTTTGCACTGTAGAGTTTCAGCTGGCAACGGCGGATGGCACGGTGGATTGTGTTCACTGACAATGGTTTCTGGAAGTATTCCTGAGCCCATTCTGGGATTTCCTTTACAGTAGCATTCCTGTTTGTGGTGCAGTGTCGTTTAAGGGCCCGGAGATCACGGGCATCTAGTATGGTTTTACCGCCTTGACCCTTACGCACAGAGATTGTTCCAGATTCTCTGAATCTTCGGATGATGTTATGCACAGTTGATGATGATAGATGCAAAGTCTTTGCAATGTGTCGCTGGGTAACACCTTTCTGATATTGCTCCACTATCTTTCTGCGCAACATTGTGGGAATTGGTGATCCTCTACCCATCTTGGCTTCTGAGAGACACTGCCACTCTGAGAAGCTCTTTTTATACCCAATCATGTTGCCAATTGACCTAATTAGTGTTAATTGGTCTTCCAGCTCTTCGTTATGCTCAAATTTACTTTTTCCAGCCTCTTATTGCTACTTGTCCCAACTTTTTGGGGATTTGTTGACACCGTGAAAATTGGAATCAACGTATTTTTCCTTTAAAATGATACATTTACTCGGATTAAACGTTTGATCTGTCATCTACGTTCTATTACAAATAAAATAGTGACATTTGCCATCTCCACATCATTGCATTCAGTTTTTATTCAGAATTTGTTTAGTGTCCCAACTTTTTTGGAATCCGGTTTGTAGTAATGGGTCTACTAGGCCTGAACAGTGAGGCTTACGAGGATAAACGGCGAGGACAAGCACCATCGGCTCCCATGCCCTCCTGCAGTATTCACCTTGAGGACAGGCAGGAGGTGTAGTAACATGCCCCCCACAACTTCTGGGCACCCTAGGCTCGTGCCTTGGAATGCCTAATGTTAAATACCACCCTAAGGAATGCAGTAGAGATACAAGTAGTAGGCACAGTTTTCAGTGTTCCACAGGGCATTACTTCTCCAGAAGGCTCTGTATGAGGGCAGCATGATGGCTCTCTCAAAGGCTAGGGCTACACGGCGACATGCGTCACAGAAAAGTCAATTTTTTGAATGATAATCAATGGTATCGCAATGCGACATGCTGCGACATGACAGTTGCAAAAAATCCATCCAAGTTGGATTTTTGTGCGACTGCCGAATTGCAATGGCAGCATGGCGTGACGCATGTTGTAGTGTAGCCCTAGCCTAAGTCTCCCTCTCGATACCGTGCCATCTTCTCAATGGGCCACAGGCCTGCAAGATGCAAATCTTTGCTCTATATTTTTGCAGTTCACATCCATGGTGTACAGTCCAAGATTGGATGGTCAGTCCGTCTCTGTGGTGGGCACCAGAAGCAATATAACCCAAACCATGGGCAGTAAAGTCCAAAACCATAAGAGTGCGTTACCTTTACTGTCTCAGTGCAAACATGGCCTCGTACCTCCCAGGTGTGAGAAGGTCAAAGGGGGACACTTATGGTTCATTATGTGAAATATCCATTCTTGCTGCATATCTATACACGTCAATGGTTTTCTTTTACACTAGCGCACAAATTATCTGAATATAGACATTTCTAAAACCCAAATTGCATTAAATAATTAAATATTATACAAGGCTCTAATATACAGAGAGGAACTAAACACTTTCTGGATCAATATTGTAGATGTAATAATGCAAATCTATACATTAGATCAGAGAGGGACATTTATGGAGCAAAGAGGGACGGAGGGACTTGGTTCAAAAATAGGGACTGTCCAAAAGAGGGGCACTTGGGAGGTCAGTGGCCTTTATAGTCCTCAACCATTCAATGCATCTTTGCCCGAAGGTTGACCCGCAGCAGAGTGGCTTTTGTGGCAGTTTTTCCGCTCAGGAATGGTGTTTGTCCAGAGAAGAGGTCTCCTTCGGCCCACCTGGCTCCAGCACACACCAAATAGGTCATCACTGGAGCCTGGCTTCCTGGGACCTCTCTACTCTAGTGGGACCTCTCTACTCTAGTGGGACCTCTCTACTCTAGTGGGACCTCTCTACTCTAGTGGGACCTCTCTACTCTAGTGGGTCCTCTCTACTCTAGTGGGACCTCTCTACTCTAGTGGGACCTCTCTACTCTAGTGGGACCTCTCTACTCTAGTGGGACCTCTCTACTCTAGTGGGACCTCTCTACTCTAGTGGGACCTCTCTACTCCACCTGGCAACTGTTATCAAGGCTGCCAGTTAACTATTCCCTCTCACACATAGCCCTTCTGGAGCACACAGGGCATAGACATTTTGGCCTGCTCTACCCCTGGTACCTTGCTCATTAGCAGGATGGCGTTTTTCCTTGAACCCTGCGGCCACCAATAATTGTGCTCTGATATTGCAGCGCCTGCAGACCAAGCTCTGGATCCCGCTCCCTCTGAGACAATAGACGCGGCGCCAACTGACTGAAATAAACGCCATTTTGTTCTTCATGAATAATGTCTGCACCTCCAGCCATGGCGCTCAGGATTCCACATGAGCGGAGATTTTGTCACTGACTACTTAGCACTGATGCATATTTCATAGTCTCCAGATCACGATGTAGGGGCAGAGGATGCATGTGGTATTCAGACATCATCATACATGTCAAGATAATGTATACATCCCATCTGATGTCACACAGATGAGCGGCGCCTCCATGTAGACACCATTGATCTCCTCCTGTTATAGACGTCTGTCACCGATCACATTATAGGAAGTTCCTTCTCCTGTGCAAACCACTGACAGACTGCCACACTCTGCCTCTATGTAAAGAGCTCCATAATACTCACCTCAGCTGCTGCAGAACCTGATAATACACACCTCAGCTGCTGCAGAACCTCCTAATACACACCTCAACTGCTGCAGAACCTCCTAATACACACCTCAGCTGCTGCAGAACCTCCTAATACACACCTCAGCTGCTGCAAAACCTGATAATACACACCTCAGCTGCTGCAAAACCTGATAATACACACCTCAGCTGCTGCAGAACCTGATAATACACACCTCAGCTGCTGCAGAACATCATAATACACAGCTCAGCTGCTGCAGAACCTCCTAATACACACCTCAGCTGCTGCAGAACCACCTAATACACACCTCAGCTGCTGCAGAACCTCCTAATACACACCTCAACTGCTGCAGAACCTGATAATACACACCTCAGCTGCTGCAGAACCTGATAATACACACCTCAACTTCTACAGAACATCATAATACACACCTCAGCTGCTGCAGAACCTCCTAATACACACCTCAGCTGCTGCAGAACCTCCTAATACACACCTCAGCTGCTGCAGAACCTCCTAATACACACCTCAGCTGCTGCAGAACCTGATAATACACACCTCAGCTGCTGCAGAACCTGATAATACACACCTCAGCTGCTGCAGAACCTCCTAATACACACCTCAACTTCTACAGAACATCATAATACACACCTCAGCTGCTGCAGAACCTCCTAATACATACCTCAGCTGCTGCAGAACCTCCTAATACACACCTCAGCTGCTGCAGAACCTGATAATACACACCTCAGCTGCTGCAAAACCTGATAATACACACCTCAGCTGCTGCAAAACCTGATAATACACACCTCAGCTGCTGCAGAACCTGATAATACACACCTCAGCTGCTGCAGAACATCATAATACACAGCTCAGCTGCTGCAGAACCTCCTAATACACACCTCAGCTGCTGCAGAACCACCTAATACACACCTCAGCTGCTGCAGAACCTCCTAATACACACCTCAACTGCTGCAGAACCTGATAATACACACCTCAGCTGCTGCAGAACCTGATAATACACACCTCAACTTCTACAGAACATCATAATACACACCTCAGCTGCTGCAGAACCTCCTAATACATACCTCAGCTGCTGCAGAACCTCCTAATACACACCTCAGCTGCTGCAGAACCTCCTAATACACACCTCAGCTGCTGCAGAACCTGATAATACACACCTCAGCTGCTGCAGAACCTGATAATACACACCTCAGCTGCTGCAGAACCTCCTAATACACACCTCAGCTTCTACAGAACATCATAATACACACCTCAGCTGCTGCAGAACCTCCTAATACACACCTCAGCTGCTGCAGAACTTCATAATTCACACTTCAGCTGCTGCAGAACCTCCCAATACACACCTCAGCTGCAGCAGAACCTCATAATACATACCTCAGCTGCTGCAGAACATCATAATACACACCTCAGCTGCTGCAGAACCTCCTAATACACACCTCAGCTGCTGCAGAACCTGATAATACACACCTCAGCTGCTGCAGAACCTCCTAATACACACCTCAGCTGCTGCAGAACCTGATAATACACACCTCAGCTGCTGCAGAACCTCCTAATACACACCTCAGCTGCTGCAGAACCTGATAATACACACCTCAACTTCTACAGAACATCATAATACACACCTCAGCTGCTGCAGAACTTCATAATACACACCTCAGCTGCTGCAGAACTTCATAATACACAATTCAGCTGCTGCAGAACCTCCTAATACACACCTCAGCTGCTGCAGAACCTCATAATACATACCTCAGCTGCTGCAGAACCTCCTAATACACACCTCAGCTGCTGCAGAACCTGATAATACACACCTCAGCTGCTGCAGAACCTGATAATACACACCTCAGCTGCTGCAGAACCTCCTAATACACACCTCAGCTTCTACAGAACATCATAATACACACCTCAGCTGCTGCAGAACCTCCTAATACACACCTCAGCTTCTACAGAACATCATAATACGCACCTCAGCTGCTGCAGAACCTCCTAATACACACCTCAGCTGCTGCAGAACCTCCTAATACACACCTCAACTTCTACAGAACATCATAATACACACCTCAGCTGCTGCAGAACTTCATAATACACACCTCAGCTGCTGCAGAACCTCCTAATACATACCTCAGCTGCTGCAGAACCTCCTAATATACACCTCAGCTGCTGCAGAATCTCCTAATACACCTCAGCTGCTGCAGAACCTCCTAATACACACCTCAGCTTCTACAGAACATCATAATACACACCTCAGCTGCTGCAGAACCTCCTAATACACACCTCAGCTGCTGCAGAACTTCATAATACACACCTCAGCTGCTGCAGAACCTCATAATACATACCTCAGCTGCTGCAGAACCTCATAATACATACCTCAGCTGCTGCAGAACCTCCTAATACACACCTCAGCTGCTGCAGAACCTCATAATACATACCTCAGCTGCTGCAGAACCTCCTAATACACACCTCAGCTGCTGCAGAACCTCCTAATACACACCTCAGCTGCTGCAGAACCTCCTAATACGCACCTCAGCTTCTACAGAACATCATAATACACACCTCAGCTGCTGCAGAACTTCATAATACACACTTCAGCTGCTGCAGAACCTCCTAATACACACCTCAGCTGCTGCAGAACCTCATAATACACACCTCAGCTGCTGCAGAACCTGATAATACACACCTCAGCTGCTGCAGAACCTCCTAATACACACCTCAGCTGCTGCAGAACCTCCTAATACACACCTCAGCTGCTGCAAAACCTGATAATACACACCTCAGCTGCTGCAGAACCTCATAATACACACCTCAGCTTCTACAGAACATCATAATACACACCTCAGCTTCTACAGAACATCATAATACACACCTCAGCTGCTGCAGAACCTCCTAATACACAACTCAGTTGCTGCAGAACTTCATAATACACTCCTCAGCCGCTGCAGAACCACCTAATACACACCTCAGCCGCTGCAGAACCTCATAATATACACCTCAGCCGCTGCAGAACCTCCTAATACACACCTCAGCTGCTGCAGAACCTCATAATACACACCTCAGCTGCTGCAGAACCTCATAATACACACCTCAGCTGCTGCAGAAACTCATAATACACACCTCAGCCGCTGCAGAACCTCATAATACAGACCCCAGCTGCTGCAGAACCTCATAATACACACCTCAGCTGCTGCAGAACCTCATAATACACACCTCAGCTGCTGCAGAACCTCCTAATACACACCTCAGCTGCTGCAGAAACTCATAATACAGACCTCAGCTGCTGCAGAACCTCCTAATACACACCTCAGCTGCTGCAGAAACTCATAATACACACCTCAGCCGCTGCAGAACCTCATAATACAGACCTCAGCTGCTGCAGAACCTCATAATACACAGCTCAGCTGCTGGAGAACCTCATATTGGGGATGAATCAGTATGACAAATGTGGGTGACAACACAATATGCAGGGGAGCTGTAAAGGCAGCCATATTGGTATATCTATAATATATATATATAACAAACCTGCACTGGATGATGAGCTTCCTCCGCAGGCGCACTCCTGATTCATGAATTCAACTGTATTGCCATGCAGAGGCAACTGGAGTAGGAGAACAGAAGGTGGCAGCTGGCGCTGGCCATCACTTCATGTGTTCATTTGTGATTATATCAGGAGGGTACGATTTCTTCAGAACGTCTTGATGCTGGAGATTTCCTGATAACTTCTTCTCCATGTAAAGAGCGAATCTAGACTCATAGCTCAATGGAGATGAAAGATTCTGAGACATAAGTTACCATCAGCTTCCACTTTCAGTGGCCTCTTCATCTTGGACCTCATTCTGCTCAGGGTTTGTCGATTCGCCAGAGTGGAGAAAGCGTCTCTCGTTGTATTACCGTAGGATCTGAAGTTTGGGAATATTTACTAAAGTATGATAAAAGGTATGCTTCCTTAGGTGCCTGAGCCAAAGGATCGCTCCCTTACTGAGCGCAGGTATGCTTCCTTAGGTGCCTGAGCTGCAGGTATGCTTCATTAGGGGCCTGAGCCACAGATGCGCTCCCTTACTGAGCTCAGGTATGCTTCCTTAGGTGCCTGAGCATCAGGTATGCTTCCTTAGGTGCCTGAACACCAGGTATGCTTCCTTGGGTGCCTGAGCTGCAGGTATGCTTCATTAGGTGCCTGAGCACCAGGTATGCTTCATAAGGTGCCTGAGCCACAGAAGCACTCCCTTACTGAGCTCAGGTATGCTTCCTTAGGTGCCTGAGCATCAGGTATGCCTCTTTAGGTGCCTGGGCATCAGGTATGCTTCCTTAGGTGCCTGAACACCAGGTATGCTTCCTTGGGTGCCTGAGCATCAGGTATGCTTCCTTAGGTGCCTGAGCACCAGGTATGCTTCCTTAGGTGCCTGAGCATCAGGTATGCTTCCTTAGGTGCCTGAATGCCAGGTATTCTTCCTTAGGTGCCTGAGCACCAGGTATGCTTCCTTAGGTGCCTGAGCATCAGGTATGCTTCCTTAGGTGCCTGAATGTCAGGTATTCTTCCTTAGGTGCATGAGCACAAGGTATTCTCCCTTAGATGTCTCTGCTGCTGATAAGCTCCCTTGGTACCAAAGGATGCCTGTTGATGGCTGGTGGTGCCCTGTGGCAGGGTCTTCAGTTGCTCGGTGTCTATCCTTGGTGTCTGCAACATCTATGTATGAATCTGGCTTATGTTACATCAGCAGGTTATGTTGGGACATGTAGTTATAGAACAGCTGGAGAGCTATCAGTTGTTTTTCTCTGGTCTGGATAAGGTGCAGCTGGAGAAAAGTGGAAAAAAGATGCGTCTGACGCTGTAAGAGTCTGTTACTATGGGAATCCATTAAGGACATAGACCTCCTTGTCTCCTTTATGTGAGGGATGATGTATAGCTATATAACTGGATTTCTCACCAGTAATCTCATTGACAGATGACAGCTCCTCAGTCGGCTGAGTTCAGACACTTTCCACCACAGCGAGCACGACATGGTGGCCAGGATTATAGAGAACAGTTGGCCGTAGGATGGGTGAGGGGTTCTCAGGTGGAGTCTGTGTTACCCCAAGTTCTTGTTCACAGCTGGAGAGTTGGTTGCGGAGAACCATTAACGTGATGTCTCCACATCTTCTATGACATAGACTTTCCTCATGGTCGTCGCCCTCAGTCCATCCTTTAGTGATGCTGTAACTCTATGGTGCCTCTCGCTGTTCCCAGTGTGGCTTATCCTGACCAAGGAACATGAGTGCCGCGGAGTGGTGATGCATCTCCTGCCTGTGCCTACCAGTGGACAGACCTGGGCATGTGTGCAGGGTGATTTACCTGTTGTAGGACCCTCGCTGGTGACCTCAGGGGTATCAGACCCTCATCAGCTCATTATCTTGCTGGCATCTCCCATCAGCTTAAGGGCACAGTTCACACAAAGTATGGAACCTAGGCGCAAGTCACATGGCACAGATGAGTGCAGGGAGACACCATGGTGTCCAATCAACATTCTATACCAGTAATGGCGGACTCTTCAGTAATTAGGCAGGATAGAGTCACCACAGCAACCAAACAGTAACCTATAGCAACAGGGTCAAAGGTAACCCATAGCAACAGGGTCAAACTTAACCCATAGAAATGGGGGGTTCAAACAGTAACCAATGTAACCACGATGTGACCCCCTTTCAGAAAAAGACACGCCCGCTTGCTGGCACAAGCCTTTTAACCTGTAGCAGGCCCCTCCCCTCTCGGCCTCTGGGAGTGGTCCCCTCCCTGCGGATCCTGGCAGCTCAATGGCCCAAAAAACACTTTAGGGTTCATAGCTCCAGACCAGAACGTCACAGGGGGATGGTTCTGGGACCAACAGATCCACCTGGGTTCCGGCTACAAGTAGAGTCCAAACATGGTACCGTTAGTTGATTTCTGTGGGGAGATATGTATATCTCCATTCCCTGGCATCCCACCATCAAACTAAGACCATGGGCATGTTCATCGTGGCCACCGGGAGGCCACAATTACTGGCATCAGTCGATACTATAAACGGCCGCATGAAGTCGGCTGCTTGTAGTACCGGGAAGATGGAAAGTGCATCCTTCAGTGCCTGGAAGGCCGTCTCGCAGTCGTTTGTCCAATTGACTGCATAGGGCAGCTTCTTCCTGGTGCGGCCCATCAGGGGCCTCGCCAGGCTACTATAGTGGGGTGCGAACCCCCTATAGTACCCGGCGGTGCCCAGGAAGGACATCACCTGGTGCTTGTCCCGGAGGGTGAGCCAAGATGAGCTGGCATCCACTATCCCAGGTTCCGGTTACGAAGCTTCCCGCCTGCCCGGGGCCCCTCGCTTATGCCCAGCTGGCACTTTCCTGGCATAAGGGTCAAGCCTGCCTGGCATATCTGCCCGAGCATCTGTGCCAGATGCTCTTGGGGATCCTACCATGTAGGACCGAAGTCGGCAATGACCTCCAGGTACGCGGCCGCGTACCCTTCAAGTACCTTAAGCAGCTTTACCATCCACTCAGAAGTGGCAGGGGCATACACCATGCCCAATGGCATCTCGGTGGACGCCGTCCTCCTGGGCGTTTTGGTGAACAGTTCCCGGAAGGGGCGGTATTCTAGGAGGGTACCTGCCTCTTGCTCACGATGCGCCTGCGTCAGGTTCACGGAGGAGGCCTTCTGCCTTCCCCGGGTGTGGTCCAGGGTGACCAGTTATATCCTGGCATTGAGCCGCTGGTGCGCGAGGTATGGGCCCTTCCAGGCTGCCTGAAGCTTGTCCTGAGGTACGGGAACCAGCATCCACGCTTGCTGACCCACCTGGTGGGTCCTCTCACAAGCCATCTGGTCGTACCCTCGCTTGTGGACGGTCTGAGCCTGCCCCATACTGTCGTGCACCAACCGCGACAAGGCCTGTGCTTTTTCCTGGAAGCACACAACACACTCGATTACCGACACCCCAGGGGTCGCTACGTCTCCTGTCCAGGCCTCTGTCTTAGCAGCCCCCGGGTATCTGGCCATCGGAATCTCATGTGCAATCCAGAAAAACTCCGCCCTGAACGGAAAAGGTACCACTAATTGTCGGTCCCTAGGCCACGCCTCTGTTTCCCGGCACAACCGTCCTTGGTCCAAGACCGCCCTCTGGAGGTCTGAGTCCAAGGAAGGCCGTGCTACCTGCCCCGTGAGAGCTTTCAAGCTGACACTAGCACCTGACACCATCCGAAACCCCTGGTGGGACGTGGTCAGAATAGATGAGACTGCCACGCCCCCTGTCAGTTCTATTAACTGCTGGTCCCTAGGCCACTCCTCTGGTGAGCCCTGCTGGACCGGTAATCGGCACAGCCGTCCTTGGTCCCAGACCACCCGCTTGAGGTCTGAGTCCGAGGGCGGCAGTGCCACTTGCTCCTTGAGAGCGTTCAGGCTGGCGTCAGCCACTAACACCACCTAAAACCCCTGACCGGACATGGCCAGAATAGACAAACATAGAAACATAGAAACAAGACTGCCACGTCCTCTGTCAGGTTCCCGGGACCTGTCTCTGGGCCTCCATATGACTCGGCAACCACTTGGTCAGAAGGGGGAAAGCCATCAGACCTCTTAGGGGCCCCTAGGGCCCCAACACTCCCATTGCGTGTGACAGCAGCTATGGTTGCTGCCACCACTGGTAGTGCCTGCTTCCCCTTGGCTTCCGACCAAGTCGCCAGTCCAGATGGACTAACCTGGCCCTCTGACATCCCGGTTGTGAAGGAATCCTGCACTGAGGCTTTACCTGGGAGCCCTATCTCTCCTGGGACAGCCCTGACCTCATTTGCATCCTCCTCCTATGCAGCTGTCTGCCCCCTGCTTGTCCCCTCAGTAGCCACACCTGAGGACAACAGGTCCCAGCATGCTTGCTGGCCACACCCTGGGGCCTCAGCACAGCTGGCGTGAATAACCCCCTCCCCACTGAAGGGAGAGGCACACATTACATCCCCCACCCCCACATCCCCATCAACAGGCATGTTAGATACATTTACAGTATCATCAGGGGTGGACATTACATCACATTCTGGGGGATCGGACCTCGGGCTGTCAGCGGCCATGTACTTAGACACAAGCCCCAGGTTCGTCCCCAGAAAAACACTGGCGGGGATATTTGCAGATACCCCCACCTCCCTTACTCCTCGACCAGCGCCCCAGTCCAAATAGACCTTGGCGACGGGCAACGCCGGTTCTACTCCTCCAATCCCGGAGACAGTAAGGGATTTCCCCGGCAGTAAATCATGGGGTGCCACCAGTTCAGGCCGTACCAGTGTCTTCTCAGCGCCGGTGTCTCTAAGTCCCATGGCCACGGCCTGGCCCACGGTGACCATTTGCGAATTGTCCAGGGACCTCCCCCCACCCCCACACACAACACAGTGGACAGTTTCCGGATATGCGACTGGGACGGGTCCCTCGGGCGCTGTGGACATGTGGCCCTGAAGTGTCCTGGCTGTTTACACAGGTGGCAAAGTCGTGGAAAGTGAAGCTGGGGCCGGTGCCCACTTGGGCCTAGGGGCAGGGCTAGCAGGTGCAGTGTGCGTCTTACCCCCTCTCCAGCCGACAGGTTTCCGGGCCTCTGAAGTCCTGTTGTTGGTGTATTCATCGGCCAGGGCTGCTGTTGCGGAGGCCCCCTTTGACTTCCAGTCACAGAGGTACTTCTGTAGGTCCTCCGGGCAATTCCACAAGAACTGCTCTGTGGCGTTGAGCTCCTTCAGCTGCTGGACGGTGGTGAGCTCCAATCCTGTGGTCCATTGGTCGACCGCTCTCAGCAAGGCCCGCATCGGCCCAGCTCTGGGTAAAACCCCGCTGCAAATTCCTGAGCTTTTTCCGATGGGACTCAGGAGTTAAGTTATACTGCCTGACCAGAGCCTGTTTGATGTCCTCATAGCTCAGGATGGTCTCACTGGGCAAGTACCCGAAGATTTCAAGGGCTTTTCCCCTGAGCCGTGGCGTGAGGAATCTGACCCACTGGTCCTCTAGCAGCTGGTACTGATGGCAGGCCGTCTCAAATGCCAACAAAAAGGCGTCCAGGTCCCCATCTTTGTCCAGTAGGGGAAAGTCCTCTGCCCGCAGTTTGGGAATCCGGACCTCTGGAGACTCACATCGGGCTATGGAGAGCTTCTGGAATTGGAGCTTCAGCTGGAGCATTTGTAGCTGGTGCTCATGCTCGGCCTGCTCACGACGTTGTGCAGCCTCTGCTTACTCACGACGCTCTGCAACCTCTGCTTGCTCGCGATGCTCTGCAACCGCCAGGAGGAGCTCAGAAGCTGCCTGGTCTGCCTGGAGACGGTCCATGGCAGCTTGTAGGAGAGCAGCTGAGCCAGCTTGGCTGGGGGGATGGGCAGGTGGAGTGAGGCCCACCGCGGACCTCACCGCCGGCAACTGGCTCCTTGGGGAGCTTTGGCTGTCCTCCTCCTCACCTTCCACCTCCTCTCCGCCCCCCATCTGGACTGTTTCCTCCCCGCAATCATTCATAGCCTCGGCCATCTCCTTAGCCTTGCTTTATGTGTAACTGGCCATCATTGCCATGGATGGTCACTGACACAGACTGATGCACACACACCTTATTGTATTTGTACTCAGACAGTCTAGTGTTGAGCTGATCTTAAGACTCCAGCGGCAAAAGCTACTGCTGGTTGTCTTTAGTGTCTGGGAGTATGGGTCTCACACACACTAGTATCTCGATCCCACTTTGCTGCCACCAATATGAGACGAATACCACGCCTCGTGTCCGCTTGACGTCATCTACGCTGAGCTCACGAGCCGCGATATGGTCACGGGTTACCCAAATCATGACGTTACGCCCTCCAGAGGAGCAGGTAATGTTGGCTTGGTACAGTTTACACAGACACCTCTTGTCCATGTGGGTACAGAGAGGCAACAAGCTGATGAGATCTTTTTCACTGGCACGGAAAAAACAGCCATGTCATCCCGGGTATCTGCCACCAGCTTCTCGTTTGATATAAGCCCGGTCCACTAACGGGATTATATAGGGTGAGAAACCAACCTGGGGTAGCTTATAATTAGGCCGAAACACGGACGTAGGGATTCGTGATCGAGATACCAGAACAGCACAAGATTAAATTATATATTTAATCGCCTTAAGGGCACACTAGATATAACACAATATACACAGAGAATATATACAGTGGTCTGAGGTTACAGATACAGGTTATATGGGTACAACAGGGTTAAGCAGAGTAAATGTCAGTTACCGGGTAAGATGAAAGTTCCTTTGGGTTATGAGGTGTTCTTTGCTGTAGTCACATGAAGGGCAGTGATCTCAGCTAGTTCCTGGGTCTCCCTAAACACATTACACGATGTGACCCTTCTTCAGAGAACTACACGCCCGCTTGCTGGCACAAGCCTTTTAACCTGTAGCCGGCCCCTCCCCTCCCGGACTTTGGGAGGGGTCCACCCCCCCTCTGCTGGACTGGCTGCAAATGACCCACAAAACCCTGTAGGGTTCATAGCTCCAGTCCAGAAGGTCACAGGGAGATGGTTCTGGGACCAACGGATCTGCCTGGGTTCCGGCTACAACTAGATTCCAAACATGGTACCGTTAGTTGGTTTCTGTGGTGAGATATGTATATATCCTTTCCCTGGCATCCCACCATCAAACCGTTAACACAGACACCTCCTGTCCACGCGGGCACAGAGAGACAACAAGCTGAGAGAGCCTTTTCACTGCCGCAGTGAAAACAGCGCTTTTTCAGCCCGGGTAATCTGCCACCAGCTTCTCGTTTGATATCAGCCCGGGATAATATAGGATGAGAAACCAACCCGCGGTAGCTTATAACTAGGCCGAAACACGGAAGTGGGGATTCTTGATCGAGATACAAGACAGCACAAGATTAAATTATATATTTATTCGCCTTAAGGGCTCACTAGATATAACACTATACACACAGAATATATACAGTGGTCTGAAGTTACAAATACAGGTAATATGGTACACACAGGATTACACAGAGTACAAGTCAGTTACCAGGTAGATGAATTTTCCTTTGGGTTAGGATGGTGTAATAGTCCTTGGCTGCGGTCACGTGGGGGGCAGTGATGTCAGCTGTTTCCAGGTCTCTCCAAACACATAGCACGATGTGAACCCCTATCAGAAAAAGACAAGCCAGCTTGCTGGCAAAAGCCTTTTAACCTGTAGCCAGCCCCTCCCCTCCTGACCTCTGGGAGTGGTTCCCCCCTCCCTGCTGATCCTGGCAGCTCAATGACCCACAAAACCCTTTAGGGTTCATAGCTCCAGACCACAACGTCAAAGGGGGAAGTTTCTGGGACCAACAGATCTGCCTGGGTTCCGGCTACAAGTAGAGACCAAACATGGTACCGTTAGTTGGTTTCTGTGGGGAGATATATATATCTCCCTTCCCTGGCATCCCACCAAACTAAGACCATGGGCATGTTCATTGTGGCCACCGGGACACAAATATGTATCCGGATTGCGCCTGTGATGGCTGGGCAATTCATAATTCCTTATAAATCGCCGGTTCCATGCTGTCTGCTAGATTTGATTGAACTGGGGAATGACTTAGACCCCCTGCATGGAGGTTTTCCTGCAGGATCTGTGCTGTCTGAATGGAGGTGTGAAATGTAACCAAATGTGGCCTGCTAAGAGTTTTCTGCTATCTGGCTACGGCTTTGAAGCAGGGCCCTCCTGTGGAGTTCACTACCTCTGCTTTCTTTCACCAAATGGTGGGATGTGGGGACATAGCTGACAGTAAATATTAATCTATATTTCTCACAAATCAAATCTATGTTCATCCTGATCCCGCTGGTTCATATACAGAATAGCAGATTTGCTGTAAACACTCACAGAGACAGATCAGAGGTAGACAGAGAGAACAGGAGAAGTCTGTTCTGAAAAGATTTTCATCACTGTTCATCCTGGTACCCCTGGTTCATGTATACAATCTCAAAGTACAGTTAAAGAGTTCACCCCCCAAAATATCATAAACATTGTAGATTATGCAAGTGTGCAAATTACTACATCCAGAGAAGAGACCTTTCATACACAGTATGGCGCCACCTGGTGTTCAGCAACTTACATAGTATGGCACCACCAGGTGTTCAGTTACTTACATAGTATGGCTTTACCTGGTGATCAGTTACTTACATAGTATGGCGCCACCTGGTGTTTAGTTACTTACATAGTATGGCGCCACCTGGTGTTCAGTTACTTACATAAATTGGCTCCACCTTGTGTACATCTACTTACATAGTATGGCTCCACCTGGTGTTCAAGTACTTACATAGTATGGCTCCACTTGGTGTTCAGTTACTTCTACAGTATGGCTCCACCTGGTGTTCAGTGACTTACATAGTATCCATCCACCTGGTATTCCATTACTTACATAGTATGGCTCCATCTGGTGTACATTTACTTACATAGTAAGGCACCACCTGGTGTTCAGTTAGTTACATAGTATGGCGCCCCCCGGTGTTTGTTTACTTACATAGTCTGGCTCCACCTGGTGTTGTTACTTTCATAGTATGGCTCCACCTGGTGTTGTTGCTTACATAATATGGCTCCACCTGGTGTTTACTTACTTACATAGTATGGCTCCACCTAGTATTCAGTTACGTGCATAGTATGGCTCCCCCTGGTGATGCATTACTTACATAGTATGGCTCCACCTGGTGTTCATTTACTAACATTGTTTGGCACCCCTGTTGTTTAGTTACTTACATAGTATGGCGCCACCTGGTGGTCAGTTACTTACATAAATTGGCTCCACCTTGTGTACATCTACTTACATAGTATGACTCCACCTGGTGTTCAGTTACTTACATAGTATGGCTCCACCTGGTGTTCATTTACTTGGATAGTATGGCTCCCCCTGGTGTTCATTTATGAAACTGTTCAATTGTAATATGCCTGGTTCACTAGCAGGTGGCAGCAAACACGGCAGAGCTATCTCACAGAGAATGGAGCTTTTCCTTCCATTCTAACAACCCCTCTGTGGTGTGGTGGGCGTATCCCACTTTCTGCAGGGAGGGTGGAATTCTAGTTAGGGTCAGTTCAGCTTACCCCCTTCCAGGGGAAGGTCTAATTTACCCCCTGCTTAGGGAAGGCAGCAGGTGCAAGCCCCTACTGGACGTGCCTTGTTTAGGGCAGCTAGAGCACCTTCAGCTCTGCTGGAAGTGGAGGCCACAGCTTGGAGCCACTGAAGCCAGGAGGAGTTTTCCCTGGACAAATCTAGAGTCAAACTACAGAGAGAAGTTGCAGCACACAGCTAAAGTTAAGTCATACAGCTATCCTGTCAGCACAGCAGAGCCAGAGATGTAGCAGATAGGAGTTTGCCTGCCATAATTTATGCTAACGCCTGCTGGAACCAAGACAAAGTTTGAAGACTGTATTCAAGTAAAGCTGCTATTCAACTATATACAAGGTTTGACCCAAGTTTATTCTTTATTGATTAATTCAACTTCCCTTTTTTCTGCTTTCGGAAGGCAATGCCTGGGGTCCAGCATATCCAGGTAGGAGCACCATGACATGTGCACCAACATCAAGGGACATTTAGGCCACCCTTCCCCACTCTGGCATTTCCACACATGGGTACCATCTACTACATCACTAAAAGGGGCCCTGTGCCCTTGTTGTTTCACTGCAACTGGTGTCACGAAAAACATGTACTTTAAGGGACCCCTTGCCACGCGCCTGACGAATGCGGCACCACCTGGAGTTCAGTTACTTACATAGTATGGCTCCACCTGATGATTAGTTGCTTATATAGTATGGATCCACCTGGTGTTCAGATGCTTACATAGTATGGCTCCACCTGGTGTTCAGTTACTTACATAGTATGGTGCCACCTTGTGTTTAGTTACACACATAGTATGGCTCCACCTGGTATTCAGTTACTTACATAGTATGGCTCCACCTGGTGTTCAGTTACTTACATAGTATGGCTCTACCTGGTGTTCAGTTACTTACATAGTTATGGCTCCACCCGATGTTCAGTTACATACATGTATGGCTTTCCCTGGTGATAAGTTACTTACATATTATATCTCTACCTGGTGTTCATTAACTTACATAGTATGGCTCCACCTGGTGTTCAGTTACGTACATAGTATGGCTCCACCTGGTGTTCAGTTACTTACATAGTATGGCTACACCTGGCGTTCAGTTACGTACATAGTATGGCTTTCCCTGGTGATGAGTTACTTACAAAGTATGGGGCACCCTGTTGTTCATTTACTTACATAGTATGGCACCACCTGGTGTTTAGTTACTTACATAGTATGGCGCCCCCAGGTGTTTATTTACTTACATAGTATGGCTCCTCCCGGTGTTCGTTTACATAGTATGGCTCCACCTGGGGTACAGCATATCCAGGTAGGTGCACCATGACACATGCACCAACATCAAGGGACATTTTGGCCACCCTTCACCACTCTGGCATTCCCACACATGAGTACCTACTACTGCATCACTAAAACGGGCCCTGTGCCCTTGTTGTTTCACTGCAACTGGTGTCTCGAAAAACATGTACTTTAAGGGACCCCTTGCCATGCACCCGACGACTGCGGCACCAGCTGGTGTTTAGTTACTTACATAGTATGACTCCACTTGATGATTAGTTCCTTATATAGTATGGCTCCACCTGGTGTTGAGATATTTACATAGTATGGCTCCACCTGGGGTTCAGTTACTTACATAGTATGGTGCCACCTTGTGTTCAGTTACTTACACAGTATGGTACCACCAGATGTTCAGTTACTTACATAGTATGGCTCCATCTGGTGTTTAGTTACACATATAGTATGGCTCCACCTGGTGTTCAGTTACTTACATAGTATGGCTCCACCTGGTGTTCAGTTACTTACATAGTATGGCTCTACCTGGTGTTCAGTTACTTACATAGTTATGGCTCCACCCGATGTTCAGTTACATACATGTATGGATCCCCCTGGTGATAAGTTACTTACATATTATCTCTCTACCTGGTGTTCAGTTGCATACATAGTATAGCGCCACCTGGTGTTCATTAATTTACATAGTATGGCTCCACCTGGTGTTCAGTTACGTACATAGTATGGCTCCACCTGGTGTTCAGTTACTTACATAGTATGGCTACACCTGGCGTTCAGTTACGTACATAGTATGGCTTTCCCTGGTGATGAGTTACTTACAAAGTATGGGGCACCCTGGTGTTCATTTACTTACATAGTATGGCACCACCTGGTGTTCAGTTACTTACATAGTATGGTGCCCCCAGGTGTTTATTTACTTACATAGTATGGCTCCTCCCGGTGTTCGTTTACATAGTATGGCTCCACCTGGCATTCAGTTACTTACATACACTCCACCTAGTGTTCATTAACTTAAATAGTATGGGTCCATCTGATGTACATTTACTTACAAAGTATGGCTTCCCCTGGTGTTCAGTTTCTTACATAGTATGGCGCCACCTGGTGTTCAATTACTTACATAGTATGGCTCCACCTGGTATTTAGTTACTTACATAATATGGCTCCACCTGGTGTTAATTTTCTTAAATAGTGTGGCACCACCTGATGTTCAGTTACTTACATAGTATGGCTCCACCTATTGTTCATTTACTTACATACATAGTATAACACCCCCTGGTGTTTGGTTAGTTACATTGCATGGCTCCACCTGGTGTTCATTTACTTAGATTGTTTGGCACCCCCTGCTGTTTAGTTACTTACATAGTATGGCGCCACCTGATGTTCATTTACTTACATAGTATGGCACCACCTGATGTTCATTTACTTACATAGTATGGCTCCACCTTGTTTTCAGTTACTTACATAAATTGGCTCCACCTGGTGTTCAGTTACTTACATACTATGGCTCCACCTGGTGTTCATTTACTTACATAGTATGGCACCACGCGGTGTTCAGTAACTTACATTGTATGGCTTCACCAGGTGTTTAGTTATTTACATAGTATGGCTCCACCTGGTGATCAGCTACTTATAGTATGGTTCCACCTGGTGTTCATTTATTTACATAGTATGGGTCCATCTGATGTTCAATTACTTACATAGTATGGTGCCACCTAATGATCAGTTACTTACATAGTATGGCTCCACCTGGTTTTCATTTTCTTAAATAGTCTTGCGCCACCTGGTGTTCAGTTACTTACATAGTATAGTTCCACCTTGTGTTCAGTTACTTACATAGTATGGCTCCACCTGTAGTCCATTTACTTACATACATAGTGTAACTCCCCCTGGTGTTTGGTTACTTACATAGTATGGCTCCACCTGGTGTTCATTTACTTCCATTGTTTGGTGCCTCCTGCTGTTTAGTTACTTACAGAGTATGGCTCCTCTTGGTGTAAATTTGCTTACATAGTATGGCACCACCTGGTGTTCAGTTACTTACATAGTATGGCGCCCCAATGTATTCACTTACTTACATGGTATGGCGCCCCCAGGTATTCAGTTACTTGCATACTATGGCTCCTTCTGTTGTTCAGTTATTTACATAGTATGGTGCCACTTAATGATCAGTTACACAACCACTAATGCCTAAACGGCTACTAACCACTCTTGTCCCAGACTAATAAGACATAACTTTCAATTATTAATCTTTAAAACTGGTGAAAAGATATTTGATGAGCTAACTAAAGTGTTAAAAACACTGTGCCCCATGAGAGATGCTATGAATGATAGGTCAGTAAGGTTTATAGGTAGGCGGGAGTGCACTAAAACCGCTCTACCACACACCACTGTCCCAGCTGTATTAGACAGAGTACTTTTATGTGCCTGGTGTCTACTGGACCCCCATACCTGGGGTTTAAGCATCAATGTAAGATAAGCCTTATGCCAGTATGTGTTTTACATCAAGCACACAGATTACAGCATCACTCAATAGAGTACAGCAAATTAAGACCTAAATTCCGCCCCCCCAACATGTTTTGCCAGCTACTCTGGCTTCATTAGGGGTATCGGGCAGACAAAGTAACAAACGCTGGTAGGAGAATTTATCTGCTACTCTCTCACTTCCTGTGAGAGAAAGCACCACTCCGAAGGGGGTATGTATCTAACTAGTTAGTTGTAACCTATCGTTGTAGGTGTTGTTATTATGACAGGTTAGTAGCGTCACTCTCAGGGGGGAGGTCCTGTATGACCAGGTGCGAAGTAGTGATCGCCGCAAGCACTTACCCTCCATACGTACCCATTGCCTTCTAGTGCGCATGCACTGGAACTTAGATGAAGGAGTCAGCTGCGCAGTGGCGATCAACTGATCTTAATGATCAGTTACTTACATAGTATGGCTCCACCTGTTGTTTATTTACTTACATACATAGTGAAACACCCTCTGGTTTTTGGTTACTTACATAGTATGGCTCCACCTGGTATTAATTTACTTATAGTATGGCTCCACCTGGTGTTCATTTACGTACATTGTTTGGCACCCCCTGTTGTTTAGTTGCTTACATAGTATTGCGCCCCCTGTTGTTTAGTTACTTTCTTAGTATAGCTTCACTTGTAGTTCATTTACTTACATAGTATAGCTCCACCTGGTATTAATTTACTTATAGTATGGCTCCACCAGTTGTTCATTTACTTACATAGTATGGTGCCACCTGGTGATCATTTATTTAGATGGTATGGCTCCACCTGGTTTTCAGTTACTTACATATTTTGGCACCACCTGGTGTTCAGTTACTTACATACTTAGTGAAACACCCCCTGGTGTTTGGTTACTTAAACAGTATGGCTCCACTTGGTATTAATTTACTTATAGTTTGGCTCCACCTGGTGTTCATTTACTTACATTGTATTGCTCCACCTGGTATTAATTTACTCATAGTATGGCTCCACCTGATGTTAATTTACTTACATAGTGTGGGTCCACCTGGTGATCAGTTACTTAGATGGTATGGCTCCATCTGGTTTTCAGTTACTTACATATTTTGGCACCACCTGGTGTTCAGTTACTTACATTGTATGGCTCCACCTGGTGTACAGTTACTTACATAGTATGGCTCCACCTGGTGTTCAGTTACTTACATAGTATGGCTCCACCTGGTGTTCAGTTACTTACATAGTATGGCTCCACCTGGTGTTCAGTTAATTACATAGTATGGCTCCACCTGGTGTTCAGTTACTTACATAGTATGGCTCCACCTGGTGTTCAGTTACTTACATAGTATGGTTCCTGTGGCGAAACCAACCTCGCCACGGTGTTTTGGAGAGGCCTGTTTATCCACCTCTTGCCCCAGGATTATGGGCCATATACTAACTTTTAAACCCCTGAACCTATTCAAGTGAATTTTGGATAGGTTTGTCCCCAAGTTATACTGTTTAAATTGATGTAAGTTATATGTATGGCCAATGTAAACTCACAAAGTTGTAACAATTTATAATAAGTGTAACTTGTCAGCTTGGGAGGAAATGCTGGGTGTGTTTCTATTGTGCCATTGTCCCATTGTGTGTTTAAAGGGTGATGTGTGTCCTGTTGTCTGCGCATGTGTATTGGTGACTTCTCTTTGTCTTGAGAGATAATTGGATTACGCCTCGGTTGTCTCCGGGACAGAGAGGAGGGAACCATGATGCATTGTGGGGATGTATTGTCTCTGTGTATCCTACAGTGCTGCATATCTTGTCCTATGTCACAGTCTTCATTCTGGTCCTCTGGGGGTGTGAACGATTGGTTGCTGTAGTTACATTGTATGTGTTGCAAATTACTGATTGGTTGTATTTCAAACCCCTGTGGGCAGTACTATGTTTGTGGTTTGTGAATAAAAGAGGCTGTACGTGAAGTACAGTCAGACCACTGCTTGACCCTCAACACGGAGCCTTGTCTCGTTATTGGGGGGATTCGCTGTATGCTGTTAGAAGACCGATTGCCAGAAGTGTAAGCTGATCCCTGTTCGTCTGCTAGCAGCTATTTGTGAGGTTCCAGTTTGGAGTGCTACTTTGTATCCAGTTCGGGACATTGGTGTTCTGCAGTAGCTGTGCCTGTCTCTCAGAAAGGGGCTTATCGCCTAAACGGATTTTAACCCCTTGTCTGCGGAAACGGTCCGTTACAGTTCCACCTGGTGATTAGTTACTTACATAGTTTGGCTCCACCTGGTGTTCATTTAGTTACATAGTATGGCTCCACCTGGTGTTTAGTTACTTAAATAGTGTGGCGCCACCTGGTGTTAAGTTACTTATATACTATAGTTCCACTCAGTATTCAGTTACTTGCATAGTATGGTACCACCTAATGTTTATTTACTTACATAGTATTGTTCCCCCTTTTGTTCAGTTACTTACATACTATGGCTCCACCTGGTGTTCAGTTACTTACATAGTATGGCTCACCTGGTGTTTAGTTACTTACATAGTATGGCAGCCCCTGTTGTTCATTTTCTTACATATTATGACTCCGCCTGGTGTTCAGTTACTTACATAGTATGGCTCCACCTGGTGTTTAGTTACTTACATAGTTTGGCTCCACCTGGTGTTCATTTAGTTACATAGTATGGCTCCACCTGGTGTTCATTTACTCAAATAGTATTGCTCCACTTGGTGTTCAGTTACTTACATAGTTTAACACCCCCTGGTGTTTGGTTACTTACATAGTATGGCAAAACCTGGTGTTAGTTTACTTACATAGTATGGCTCCACCTGGTGTTCATTTACTTACATAGTATGGCGCCACCTGATGTTTATTTTCTTACATAGTAGTGCGCCCCCTAGTGTTCATTTACTTACATAGTACGGCTCCACCTGGTGATCATTTACTTACATAGTATGGCTCCACCTGATGTTCAGCTCCTTACATAGTATGGCTTTACCTGGTTATCAGTTCCTTACATAGTATGGCTCACCTGGTGTTTAGTTACTTAGATATTTTGGCTCCACCTGGTGGTCAGTTACTTACATAGTATGGCTCCTTCTGATGTTCAGTTACTTACATAGTATGGCACCAGCTGGTGTTCAGTTACTTACACAGTATAGCTCTACTTGGTTTTCAGTTACTTACATAGTATAGCTCTGTCTGATGTACAGTTACTTACATAGTATGGCACCACCTCGTGTTTAGTTACTTAGATATTTTGGCTCCACCTGGTGGTCAGTTACTTACATAGTATGGCTCCTTCTGATGTTCAGTTACTTACATAGTATGGCACCACCTGGTGTTCAGTTACTTACATAGTATGGCTCCACCTGGTGATCAGTTACTTACATAGTATGGCTCCTTCTGATGTTCTGTTACTTACATAGTTTGGCACCACCTGGTGTTCAGTTACTTACATAGTATGGCTCACCTGGTGTTTAGTTACTTACATAGTATTGCAGCCCCTGTTGTTCATTTTCTTACATATTATGACTCCGCCTGGTGTTCAGTTACTTACATAGTATGGCTCCACCTGGTGTTTAGTTACTTACATAGTTTGGCTCCACCTGGTGTTCATTTAGTTACATAGTATGGCTCCACCTGGTGTTCATTTACTCAAATAGTATTGCTCCACTTGGTGTTCAGTTACTTACATAGTTTAACACCCCCTGGTGTTTGGTTACTTACATAGTATGGCTAAACCTGGTGTTAGTTTACTTACATAGTATGGCTCCACCTGGTGTTCATTTACTTACATAGTATGGCGCCACCTGATGTTTATTTTCTTACATAGTAGTGCGCCCCCTAGTGTTCATTTACTTACATAGTACGGCTCCACCTGGTGATCATTTACTTACATAGTATGGCTCCACCAGATGTTCAGCTCCTTACATAGTATGGCTTTACCTGGTTATCAGTTCCTTACATAGTATGGCTCACCTGGTGTTTAGTTACTTAGATATTTTGGCTCCACCTGGTGGTCAGTTACTTACATAGTATGGCTCCTTCTGATGTTCAGTTACTTACATAGTATGGCACCAGCTGGTGTTCAGTTACTTACACAGTATAGCTCTACTTGGTTTTCAGTTACTTACATAGTATAGCTCTGTCTGATGTACAGTTACTTACATAGTATGGCACCACCTCGTGTTTAGTTACTTAGATATTTTGGCTCCACCTGGTGGCCAGTGACTTACATAGTATGGCTCCTTCTGATGTTCAGTTACTTACATAGTATGGCACCACCTGGTGTTCAGTTACTTACATAGTATGGCTCCACCTGGTGATCAGTTACTTACATAGTATGGCTCCTTCTGATGTTCTGTTACTTACATAGTTTGGCACCACCTGGTGTTCAGTTACTTACATAGTATGGCTCCACCTGATGTTCAGTTACTTACATAGTATGGCACCACCTGGTGTTCAGTTACTAACACAGTTTGGCTCAACCTGGTGTTCAGTTACTTACATAGTATGGCTTCACCTGGTGTTCAGTTACTTACATAGTATGGCTCCACCTGGTGATCAGTTGCCTAAATTGTATTGCTCCACCTGGTGTTCAGCTATTTACATAGTAGAGCACCACCTGGTGTTCAGTGACCAAAATAGTATGGCTCCACCTGGTGTTCAGTTACTTACATAGTATGTCTCCACCTGTTGTTCAGTTACTTACATAGTATGGCTCCACCTGGTGTTTAGTTACTTACATAGTATGGCTCCACCTGGTGTTCAGTTACTTACATAGTATGGCTCCACCTGGTGTCCATTTACTTACATAGTATGGCTCCACCTGGTGTTCAGTTACTTACATGCTATGGGTCCACCTGGTGATCAGTTACTTACATAGTATGGCTCCACCTGGTGTTCAGTTACTTACATAGTATGGCTCCACCTGGTGTTCATTTACTTACATAGTATGGCTCCACCTGGTGTTCAGTTACTTACATGCTATGGGTCCACCTGGTGTTCAGTTACTTACATAGTATGGCTCCACCTGGTGATCAGTTACTTACATAGTATGGCTCCACCTGGTGTTCAGTTACTTACATAGTATGGTGCCACATTGCGTTCAGTGTGGACACCCACCTCCTGAGCTGAGTGCTGGAGGACATGCATGCTGGGTTTCTCTGCGCACAGCTCGGTCTCTGCACAGGGATTCCCTCCTCCCTGTTGGGCAGCCAATAGAAATCGATCTCAGCCTGTCAGGAGGAGCTGCTGCAGTAGGGGACAGGATAGCTGGGAAGACTCCTATAAAGGAAGTAAGAAAGGACTTTAAGATCAGCTGCCAGGGGGGAAGTAGACTGATTTTTTTCACACCATACACCCAATTCCCAATCTACCGCCCCCCCCTCCCCCCCGCAGCACCAACCACCACATCAGGTGTACATAGTTCCTGGAATTAACCCTTAAAGAATGAGATTTACATCGGGCGACTGCAGAGAAGTATGAGAGGCATGTGTGGGTAAGATTTTAACACCCCCTTGGTTCATCCAGATCCTCCTGGTTCATGTTCTCACAGCACACGACGATATAAAACGCATTGCACTGATCCCAGAGTCTCTATATCACACAACCTTTGGGGAAGATACTGTGGGTACATGTGGCCCCCGGGCCCCAGGACATGATCCATTCTACAGTCCTTTGTAAATCCCCTGGCAGCCGGCCTCGTGCAGGGACTAACGGCAGCAGAACAATTGGGGTCTCTGTGCTACATGGGGGGCTATCTGCATGTGTAATGATGAGGGCTCTGCTGTGATCACTGGGGGGACAGATAATGACACTTTGTGACCAGGAGCAGGCACAGCTCTGCTGCATCCCCGGAATGAATGAGGAGGGGGAGGGCTGAGGAGAATAATGGGGACCACCTCAACTCCTGGGGTCCTATGGTGAGGACGAGGTAGGGGACAGAGGCCTGACAGCTCCCTGAAACTGGAGAAGAGGGGGCAGGAGAGCGAGCAGGATGGAAGAGAGGGAGGATGGAGGGAGGAGGCGTGGTGAAGAAGAGAGACTCCTGCAAAGGGAGGGAGACAGCCAAGAGACTGAGAGATGGGGAGAGAGACTGCACTACACCGGCTGCAGCTGCTCCTCCTGCGCACCATGCCTACTGAGTCAGCTCTGCTGCATCCTCTCCACATTGGCATCATTGCTCTACATTCTTAGCCTCTGCTGCCTGCATCCCCAGCCTCTGCTGCCTGCTTTCAAAGCCTCCACTGCTTGCATCCCTAGCTTCTCCCGCCTGCACCTGCACCCCCAGGCTACTAATCCTGCACCCCCAGCCTTCTCCTGCTGCATCCCCAGCTCTCTCCTCCTACACCGCCAGCCTCCTCACTGTGCACCCCCAGCCTTCTGCTGCTGCACCCTCAGCCTTCTCACTGTGCATCCCCAGCCTTCTCTTCCGGTACCCCCAGCCTTCTCTTGCTGCACCCCCAGCCTTCTCCTCCTGCTGCACCCCCAGCCTTCTCCTCCTGCTGCTGCACCCCCAGCCTTCTCCTCCTGCTGCTGCACCCCCAGCCTTCTCCTCCTGCTGCACCCCCAGCCTTCTCCTCCTGCTGCTGCACCCCCAGCCTTCTCCTCCTGCTGCACCCCCAGCCTTCTTCTCCTGCTGCACCCCCAGCCTTCTTCTCCTGCTGCACCCCCAGCCTTCTTCTCCTGTTGCATCCTCAGCCTTCTACTCCTGCTGCACCCCCAGCCTTCTCCTCCTGCACCCCCAGCCTCCGTGCCTGCACCCCCAGCCTCCGTGCCTGCACCCCCAGCCTCTGTGCCTGCACTCCCAGACTTCTCCTCCTGCTGCATCCCCAGCCTTCTCCGGGGCCCCCAGCCTTCTCCTTCTGCTGCACCCCCAGCCTTCTCCTCCTGCACCCCCAGCCTCCCTGCCTGCACCCCAGCCTCCCTTTCTGCACTCCAGCCTCCCTGCCTGCACGCACGCTGCTCATTTCTCTGCACTGACAGACACTTTACATTCCGCTCTCTTCTGCCTTGCACAGCTGTAGTCTTCTGCCGTGATTTTGGACCAGGCCTGCTCTGCGCTCCTGGATGGAAAAGATCGTCTCTGGTGGGGGAAGGTGACAGAAGGACCTGCGCCCGTTGACTTTGGACCATAAGACTAGATTTGGTCCCTGGTCCTCCTGTTCCTCAGGATTTCCCGCTGCATCCAGTCTTTCTGCGGTGAGACCTCCATCTACCTCCCTCCCAGCTCTGTCCCCATGGACAGCAGCCTCCCATCTGTCAGGACTCCGCTAGGTGGGGGTCAGCATGGCCTGTTATAAATTCCCCCCATTTAGACCGCTCCCTTCGACTATCACAGGGAGATTTTGGTGATCGCCGTCTTAGTCTTGGGGGTCTCAGAGGTTTCTCTGGTCTCTTCTGGCACCGTCACATCAGCAGAAGCCCCTCTCCTGTGGGACCCAGTGCCTTAATGACATTCCCTGCGCCTTGCATCGGCTGGCTGGGGGGATAGAGTGTCAGCTGTCTCCCCCTCCACAAAAAAAGGACGTGATTGCCCCCCTGCAGATGAGGCGGAATCCCCCCCCTCCGCGCCCTGTCTCCGGGAGACGAAGAAGGAATTGAGGAGGAAGAGCAGAATTGTGCAGACGGATTCCTTGTGGTTTGTCTTGGGGGGGTCCAGGGTGTCATCCACCCCTCCCTCTGTCCAGCGCGTCCCCCCAGCGTGAGGAGCCACGGATCAGAGGAGCGGGCCCCATCCTGTGCTGCTCTGGATGCATCCTCATCTCTCTGTAAGTGCACCTCTCTATCCATGGGGGGAAAACCATGTTTGGGTGGGCAAAAAGAGGGGGTGTGAAGACTGAATGGAGGGGGCCTTTAAAAATGGCGATGCCGGGGGATCGATGAGCATCACCGGTTTGATCTGTAGACAAAGACGTCAGGGGTACGGCTGTAAATGTATGGGGGTTAATTACCCCCCCACCGATGATGTATTTATTACTATAGCGGTGTCAGGGCGGATGATGGGGGTGATGCCCGGCATCCTCATCGCAGGCCTGGTCCATGGACACCAGTATGAGGCACCTTAAGGGTTACACATACATGTATGAGAGCTGATCACACGTGACAGTCACAGCTGGCTGTACACGGACAGGTATATTACACGTGTGCATGTCCTGGCTCCTGCTGGTACACCGCCTGCAGTGTGTGCATGCAGCCTCATTCATGCGCAGTGATGGGCACACTGACGGCCGGCGCTAGTCTTTGCACTTTTGTGTAGGCTCCTGGCTGTAGGTGAGGTGTGCGGTTTATACGTGTCCTGTGTAGCCGTGTACACGCACCCAGGACATGATCCCTAACCTCCACACATGACGTCAAATAAGATTTATTCCTGCTTTGATTAGAGCCACGCACTGACGTCCGCAGCCGCTCAATCCTCCACTGACCTCGTGAGGTCTTCAGAGGAGCAAAATGTCTGCTGGGATATCATGGCTGATGCTCCTGCTGGAGGTGGTCCCCGGACCCTCACATTCTTCTGCCAGATTTCATTATTACAGGAGTCCATATAGTGCAAAAACAACCCGTGTTATATCCATATTGTCTGTACTGTGCGGGCAACAAGTGTCTTCTCTTTACTTCCCTGCTTCCCCCCCAAAAAAAGAATTACTTATTATACAACACATTGTAACAAACCACCACATGACCACCTGATATATAAACCTACCTATATAAATCTTTCTATTATTCACTATACCATTGCACCACTTGCTGAGTAATTGCTGCTGTTTATTTATTTGTTGCTATTTTATTTGTCGCTTTGTGTAGTATTGATGCCATTTGTTTTTCATGCTGCTATGTCACAATAGTTATTGATACTTTATATGCTACTCTTGTTATATTTTAATAAACTATCAAATATTTTAACATTTATATCTCGGTTTTGGCTACATATTTAGAGTGCCTGGTCTATCTCTCCATTTCTTGATCACTTCCCTGTGGCTGGGTGGGCCACAAAGACCAAGAGCACCTGTTCCACATTATCCAGCTGTAGTGATCCACAGATACTCTATTATATCTGATATATAAACCGCCATATGTCCACCTAACTCATCCTAAATTATATCCTGTATTATACTCCAGAGCTGCACTCACTATTCTGCGGGTGCAGTCACTGTGTACATACATTACTTATCCTGTACTGATCCTGAGTTACATCCTGTATTATACTCCAGAGCTGCACTCACTATTCTGCTGGTGCAGTCACTGTGTACATACATTACTTATCCTGTACTGATCCTGAGTTACATCCTGTATTATACTCCAGAGCTGCACTCACTATTCTGCTGGTGCAGTCACTGTGCACATACATTACTTATCCTGTACTGATCCTGAGTTACATCCTGTATTATACTGCAGAGCTGCACTCACTATTCTGCTGGTGCAGTCACTGTGTACATATATTACTTATCCTGTACTGATCCTGAGTTACATCCTGTATTATACTCCAGAGCTGCACTCACTATTCTGCTGGTGCAGTCACTGTGTATGTACATTACTTATCCTGTACTGATCCTGAGTTACATCCTGTATTATACTCCAGAGCTGCACTCACTATTCTGCTGGTGCAGTCACTGTGTACATACATTACTTATCCTGTACTGATCCAGAGTTACATCCTGTATTATACTCCAGAGCTGCACTCACTATTCTGCTGGTGCAGTCACTGTGTACATACATTACTTATCCTGTACTGATCCTGAGTTACATCCTGTATTATACTCCAGAGCTGCACTCACTATTCTGCTGGTGCAGTCACTGTGTACATACATTACTTATCCTGTACTGATCCTGAGTTACATCCTGTATTATACTCCAGAGCTGCACTCACTATTCTGCTGGTGCAGTCACTGTGTACATACATTACTTATCCTGTACTGATCCTGAGTTACATCCTGGATTATACTCCAGAGCGGCATTCACTATTCTGCTGGTGCAGTCATTGTGTACATACATTACATTAATTATTTTGTACTGATCCTGAGTTACATCCTGTATTATACTCCAGAGCTGCACTCACTATTCTGCTGCTGCAGTCACTGTGTATATACATTACTTATTCTGTACTGATCCAGAGTTACATCCTGTATTATACGCCAGAGCTGCACTCACTATTCTGCTGGTGCAGTCACTGTGTACATAGATTACTTATCCTGTACTGATCCTGAGTTACATAGTGTATTATACTCCAGAGCTGCACTCACTATTCTGCTGGTGCAGTCACTGTGTACATACATTACTTATCCTGTACTGATCCTGAGTTACATCTTGTATTATACTCCAGAGCTGCACTCACTATTCTGCTGGTGCAGTCACTGTGTACATTCATTACATTACTTATCGTGTACTGATCCTGAGTTACATCCTGTATTATACTCCAGAGCAGCACTCACTATTCTGCTGGTGCAGTCACTGTGTATATACATTACATTACTTATTTTGTACTGATTCTGAGTTACATCCTGTATTATTCTCCAGAGCTGCACTCACTATTCTGCTGGTGCAGTCATTGTGTACATACATTACTTATCCTGCACTGATCCTGAGTTACATCCTGTATTATACTCCAGAGCTGCACTCACTATTCTGCTGGTGCAGTCACTGTGTACATACATTACTTATCCTGTACTGATCCTGAGTTACATCCTGTATTATACTCCAGAGCTGCACTCACTATTCTTCTGGTGCAGTCACTGTGTACATACATTACTTATCCTGTACTGATCCTGAGTTACATCCTGTATTATACTCCAGAGCTGCACTCACTATTCTGCTGGTGCAGTCATTGTGTACATACATTACTTATCCTGTACTGATCCTGAGTTACATCCTGTATTATACTCCAGATCTGCACTCACTATTCTGCTGGTGCAGTCACTGTGTACATACATTACTTATCCTGTACTGATCCTGAGTTATATCCTGTATTATACTCCAGAGCTGCACTCACTATTCTGCTGGTGCAGTCACTGTGTACATACATTACTTATCCTGTACTGATCCTGAGTTACATCCTGTATTATACTCCAGAGCTGCACTCACTATTCTGCTTGTGCAGTCACTGTGTACATACATTACTTATCCTGTACTGATCCTGAGTTACAGCCTGTATTATACTCCAGAGCTGCACTCACTATTCTGCTGGTGCAGTCACTGTGTATATATATTACATTACCTATCCTGCACTGATCCTGAGTTACATCCTGTATTATACTCTAGAGCTGCACTCACTATTCTGCTGGTGCAGTCACTGTGTACATACATTACTTATCCTGTACTGATCCTGAGTTACATCCTGTATTATACTCCAGAGCTGCACTCACTATTCTGCTGGTGCAGTCACTGTGTACATACATTGCATTACTTATTGTGTACTGATCCTGAGTTACATCCTGTATTATACTACAGAGCGGCACTCACTATTCTGCTGGTGCAATCACTGTGTACATACATTACTTACCCTGTATTGATCCTGAGTTACATACTGTATTATACTCCAGAGCTGCACTCACTATTCTGCTGGTGTAGTCACTGCGTACATACATTATTTATCCTGTACTGATCCTGAGTTACATCCTGTATTATACTCCAGAGCTGCACTCACTATTCTGCTGGTGCAGTAACTGTGTACATACATTACTTATTCTGTACTGATCCTGTATTATTCTGTACTGATCCTGTATTATACTACAGAGCGGCACTCACTATTCTGCTGGTGCAATCACTGTGTACATACATTACTTACCCTGTATTGATCCTGAGTTACATACTGTATTATACTCCAGAGCTGCACTCACTATTCTGCTGGTGTAGTCACTGCGTACATACATTACTTATCGTGTACTGATCCTGAGTTACATCCTGTATTATACTCCAGAGCAGCACTCACTATTCTGCTGGTGCAGTCACTGTGTATATACATTACATTACTTATTTTGTACTGATTCTGAGTTACATCCTGTATTATTCTCCAGAGCTGCACTCACTATTCTGCTGGTGCAGTCATTGTGTACATACATTACTTATCCTGCACTGATCCTGAGTTACATCCTGTATTATACTCCAGAGCTGCACTCACTATTCTGCTGGTGCAGTCACTGTGTACATACATTACTTATCCTGTACTGATCCTGAGTTACATCCTGTATTATACTCCAGAGCTGCACTCACTATTCTTCTGGTGCAGTCACTGTGTACATACATTACTTATCCTGTACTGATCCTGAGTTACATCCTGTATTATACTCCAGAGCTGCACTCACTATTCTGCTGGTGCAGTCACTGTGTACATACATTACTTATCCTGTACTGATCCTGAGTTACATCCTGTATTATACTCCAGATCTGCACTCACTATTCTGCTGGTGCAGTCACTGTGTACATACATTACTTATCCTGTACTGATCCTGAGTTATATCCTGTATTATACTCCAGAGCTGCACTCACTATTCTGCTGGTGCAGTCACTGTGTACATACATTACTTATCCTGTACTGATCCTGAGTTACATCCTGTATTATACTCCAGAGCTGCACTCACTATTCTGCTGGTGCAGTCACTGTGTACATACATTGCATTACTTATTGTGTACTGATCCTGAGTTACATCCTGTATTATACTACAGAGCGGCACTCACTATTCTGCTAGTGCAATCACTGTGTACATACATTACTTACCCTGTATTGATCCTGAGTTACATACTGTATTATACTCCAGAGCTGCACTCACTATTCTGCTGGTGTAGTCACTGCGTACATACATTATTTATCCTGTACTGATCCTGAGTTACATCCTGTATTATACTCCAGAGCTGCACTCACTATTCTGCTGGTGCAGTAACTGTGTACATACATTACTTATTCTGTACTGATCCAGAGTTACATCCTGTATTATACACTAGAGCTGCACTCACTATTCTGCTGGTGCAGTCACTGTGTACATACATTACTTATCCTGTACTGATCCTGAGTTACATAGTGTATTATACTCCAGAGCTGCACTCACTATTCTGCTGGTGCAGTCACTGTGTATATACATTACATTACCTATTTTGTATTCATCCTGAGTTACATCCTGTATTATTCTCCAGAGCTGCACTCACTATTCTGCTGGTGCGGTCATTGTGTACATACATTACTTATCCTGTACTGATCCTGAGTTACATCCTGTATTATACTCCAGAGCTGCACTCACTATTCTGCTGGTGCAGTCACTGTGTACATACATTACTTATCCTGTACTGATCCTGAGTTACATCCTGTATTATACTCCAGAGCTGCACTCACTATTCTGCTGGTGCAGTCACTGTGTACATACATTACTTATCCTGTACTGATCCTGAGTTACATCCTGTATTATACTCCAGAGCTGCACTCACTATTCTGCTGGTGCAGTCACTTTGTACATACATTACTTATCCTGTACTGATCCTGAGTTACAGCCTGTATTATACTCCACGGCTGCACTCACTATTCTGCTGGTGCAGTCACTGTGTACAGACATTACTTATGCTGTACTGATCCTGAGTTACATCCTGTATTATACTCCAGAGCTGCACTCACTATTCTGCTGGTGCAGTCACTGTGTACATACATTACCTATCCTGCACTGATCCTGAGTTACATCCTGTTTGATATTTCAGAGCTGCACTCACTGTTCTGCTGGTGCAGTCACTGTGTATATATATTACATTACCTATCCTGCACTGATCCTGAGTTACATCCTGTATTATACTCCAGAGCTGCACTCGCTATTCTGCTGGTGCAGTCACTGTGTACATACATTACTTATCCTGTACTGATCCTGAGTTACATCCTGTATTATACTCCAGAGCTGCACTCGCTATTCTGCTGGTGCAGTCACTGTGTACATACATTACTTATCCTGTACTGATCCTGAGTTACATCCTGTATTATACTCCAGAGCTGCACTCACTATTCTGCTGGTGCAGTCACTGTGTACATACATTACTTATCCTGTACTGATCCTGAGTTACATCCTGTATTATACTCCAGAGCTGCACTCACTATTCTGCTGGTGCAGTCACTGTGTACATACATTACTTATCCTGTACTGATCCTGAGTTACATCCTGTATTATACTCCAGAGCTGCACTCACTATTCTGCTGGTGGCAGTCACTGTGTTCATACATTACTTATCCTGTACTGATCCTGAGTTACATCCTGTATTATACTCCAGAGCTGCACTCACTATTCTGCTGGTGCAGTCACTGTGTACATACATTACTTATCCTGTACTGATCCTGAGTTACATCCTGTATTATACTCCAGAGCTGCACTCACTATTCTGCTGGTGCAATCACTGTGTACATACATTACTTATTCTGTACTGATCATGAGTTACATCCTGTATTATACTCCAGAGCTGCACTCACTATTCTGCTGGTGCAGTCACTGTGTACATACATTACTTATCCTGTACTGATCCTGAGTTACATCCTGTATTATACTCCAGAGCTGCACTCACTATTCTTCTGGTGCAGTCACTGTGTACATACATTACTTATCCTGTACTGATCCTGAGTTACATCCTGTATTATACCCCAGAGCTGCACTCACTATTCTGCTGGTGCAGTCTCTGTGTACATACATTACTTATCCTGTACTGATCCTGAGTTACATCCTGTATTATACTCCAGAGCTGCACTCACTATTCTGCTGGTGCAGTCACTGTGTACATACATTACTTATCCTGTACTGATCCTGAGTTACATCCTGTATTATACTCCAGAGCTGCACTCACTATTCTGCTGGTGCAGTCACTTTGTACATACATTACTTATCCTGTACTGATCCTGAGTTACAGCCTGTATTATACTCCACAGCTGCACTCACTATTCTGCTGGTGCAGTCACTGTGTACAGACATTACTTATGCTGTACTGATCCTGAGTTACATCCTGTATTATACTCCAGAGCTGCACTCACTATTCTGCTGGTGCAGTCACTGTGTACATACATTACCTATCCTGCACTGATCCTGAGTTACATCCTGTTTGATATTTCAGAGCTGCACTCACTGTTCTGCTGGTGCAGTCACTGTGTATATATATTACATTACCTATCCTGCACTGATCCTGAGTTACATCCTGTATTATACTCCAGAGCTGCACTCGCTATTCTGCTGGTGCAGTCACTGTGTACATACATTACTTATCCTGTACTGATCCTGAGTTACATCCTGTATTATACTCCAGAGCTGCACTCGCTATTCTGCTGGTGCAGTCACTGTGTACATACATTACTTATCCTGTACTGATCCTGAGTTACATCCTGTATTATACCCCAGAGCTGCACTCACTATTCTGCTGGTGCAGTCTCTGTGTACATACATTACTTATCCTGTACTGATCCTGAGTTACATCCTGTATTATACTCCAGAGCTGCACTCACTATTCTGCTGGTGCAGTCACTGTGTACATACATTACTTATCCTGCACTGATCCTGAGTTACATCCTGTATTATACTCCAACTCAAAACAAATTTACCCCTGATGATGGCGCCACCGTGGCAATAGCAGAAGATCAGCCACAATGATGGAGGATTTGGTAATTAGTCAGGGTAGGTGGGATCGGGGTAGGTAGGGTCTGGGTAGGTAGGGTGTGGGTAGGTAGGTAGGGTGAGAATAGGTAGGGTCGGTAGGTAGTGTCAGTGTAGGTAGGTAGGGTCAGAGTAGTTTGGATCGAGGTAGGCAGGATCAGGGTAGGTAAGGTAGGGTGGGGGTAGGTAGGGTGAGGGTAGTTAGTGTCAGAGTAGGTAGTGTCAGAGTAGGTAGGTAGCGTGGAGGTAGGTAGGGTCAAGGCTGTGTCCACCTCTGCAGCCGATGGCTCTGTGGCGAAACCGACCTCGTCACTGGGTTTTGGAGAGGACTGGCTGCTGGCCTCTTGCCCCTGGATTATGGGCCATATACTAACTTTTAAACCCCTGAACCGATTCAAGTGAATTTTGGATAGGTTTGTCACAAAGTTCTACTGTTTGAATTAATGTAAGTTATATGTATGGCCAATGTAAACTCACAAAGTTGTAACAATTTATAATAAGTGTAACTTGTCAGCTTGGGAGGAATATGCGGGTGTGTTTCTATTGTGCCATTGTCCCATTGTGTGTTTAAAATGGTGATGTCTGTTCTGTTGTCCTCACATGTGTATTGGCGATCTCCCTTTGTCCTCAGAGATAATTGGATTGCTCTTCAGGTTGTCTGGACAGAGAGGAGGAGACCATGATGCATTGTGGGGATATGTTGTCCTATGTCACAGTCTTCATTCTGGTCCTCTGGGGGCGTGAACGATTGGTTGCTGTTGTATCATTGTATGTGTTGTAAATTACTGATTGGTTATATTTCAAACCCATGTGGGCAGTACTATGTTTGTGGTTTATGAATAAAAGAGGCTGTACGTGAAGTACAGTCAGACCACTGCTTGACCCTCAACACGGAGCCTTGTCTCGTTATTGGGGGGATTCACTGTATGCTGTTAGAAGACCGATTGCCAGAAGTGTAAGCTGATTCCTGTTCGTCTGCTAGCAGCTATTCGTGAGGTTCCAGTTTGGAGTGCTACTTTGTATCCAGCCCGGGAGTTTGGTGTTCTGCAGTAGCTGTGCCTGTCTCTCAGAAAGGGGCTTATCGCCTGAACGGATTTTAACCCCTTGTCTGCGGAAACGGTCTGTTACAGGCTCCAATTCATCAAAAGTACAAAAACCATAATGACGCACCTTGCATCAGTCTTGCAGAGGTTTTTCTGTGTCGTGTACGCAGCTCCCCTGCACAGCTATGCTTCCACATGGTTACAGACTACGGAGAGCCGTGTGCAGTCTGATCCGGCACAGTCATGCTCTGCTCTGAATCAGGGGGACGACGCTTGTCCTGAGTTTATGGGTGGCAGCGGCTCATGTGCTGTCTGATAGGATGGTTCGGCTTTCTGCTGGGGCGTCAGCAGCAGGGCGATCGGGGCCTAAAGATCGGGGCCCCTTTACAAAAACACAGAAATATAGTGGCAATACTGGAGGAGCGGCTCAACCCCTAACACTGTAGCGTGTTTTACATTGGGGGAGCAGCCCCACCGCATGTGGAGCGCAACAAACGACTATCCCCAGCAAAAAATGCATACGGTGGAGGATGTCGGCGCGGTCCACATGCACCACAAGAGCATCCTACACAAAACGGAGCATTGTGCGGATGTAAATACAATCATATAAATCACAGAAAAAAATGCACCAAACGGATATGCCACTGACTATACTGGCTAGTCATGAATGCAGATATTAAAAGCTGAGACTTTCGCCAATATATTCCTGTCAGGAAAATATCGGAGCCCATCATTGCACCACGTCACGGTCACTCAGCATGGCAAAGGGTCCTACCACTACGCTACCTATGGTGTGAACACGGTCTGAAGGCGATGTAATCCAGCTCGCAGCCAGGCTTCCACACAAACGCCTAGCAGGACAACTAGTGCAATGTGAACAAAGCCAAGACTGCAAGCCACGCCCATATCAGAGCCTGTGATGGAGGTCACCAGGTGCAAAAGAGTGTTTGAATGCCAGGTAACGGCACATACACTACATATAGAACAAGACAAAAACACAGAAATATAGTGGCAATACTGGAGGAGCGGCTCAACCCCTAACACTGTAGCGTGTTTTACATTGGGGGAGCAGCCCCACCGCATGTGGAGCGCAACAAACGACTATCCCCAGCAAAAAATGCATACGGTGGAGGATGTCGGCGCGGTCCACATGCACCACAAGAGCATCCTACACAAAACGGAGCATTGTGCGGATGTAAATACAATCATATAAATCACAGAAAAAAATGCACCAAACGGATATGCCACTGACTATACTGGCTAGTCATGAATGCAGATATTAAAAGCTGAGACTTTCGCCAATATATTCCTGTCAGGAAAATATCGGAGCCCATCATTGCACCACGTCACGGTCACTCAGCATGGCAAAGGGTCCTACCACTACGCTACCTATGGTGTGAACACGGTCTGAAGGCGATGTAATCCAGCTCGCAGCCAGGCTTCCACACAAACGCCTAGCAGGACAACTAGTGCAATGTGAACAAAGCCAAGACTGCAAGCCACGCCCATATCAGAGCCTGTGATGGAGGTCACCAGGTGCAAAAGAGTGTTTGAATGCCAGGTAACGGCACATACACTACATATAGAACAAGACAAAAACACAGAAATATAGTGGCAATACTGGAGGAGCGGCTCAACCCCTAACACTGTAGCGTGTTTTACATTGGGGGAGCAGCCCCACCGCATGTGGAGCGCAACAAACGACTATCCCCAGCAAAAAATGCATACGGTGGAGGATGTCGGCGCGGTCCACATGCACCACAAGAGCATCCTACACAAAACGGAGCATTGTGCGGATGTAAATACAATCATATAAATCACAGAAAAAAATGCACCAAACGGATATGCCACTGACTATACTGGCTAGTCATGAATGCAGATATTAAAAGCTGAGACTTTCGCCAATATATTCCTGTCAGGAAAATATCGGAGCCCATCATTGCACCACGGTGGATTACATCGCCTTCAGACCGTGTTCACACCATAGGTAGCGTAGTGGTAGGACCCTTTGCCATGCTGAGTGACCGTGACGTGGTGCAATGATGGGCTCCGATATTTTCCTGACAGGAATATATTGGCGAAAGTCTCAGCTTTTAATATCTGCATTCATGACTAGCCAGTATAGTCAGTGGCATATCCGTTTGGTGCATTTTTTTCTGTGATTTATATGATTGTATTTACATCCGCACAATGCTCCGTTTTGTGTAGGATGCTCTTGTGGTGCATGTGGACCGCGCCGACATCCTCCACCGTATGCATTTTTTGCTGGGGATAGTCGTTTGTTGCGCTCCACATGCGGTGGGGCTGCTCCCCCAATGTAAAACACGCTACAGTGTTAGGGGTTGAGCCGCTCCTCCAGTATTGCCACTATATTTCTGTGTTTTTGTCTTGTTCTATATGTAGTGTATGTGCCGTTACCTGGCATTCAAACACTCTTTTGCACCTGGTGACCTCCATCACAGGCTCTGATATGGGCGTGGCTTGCAGTCTTGGCTTTGTTCACATTGCACTAGTTGTCCTGCTAGGCGTTTGTGTGGAAGCCTGGCTGCGAGCTGGATTACATCGCCTTCAGACCGTGTTCACACCATAGGTAGCGTAGTGGTAGGACCCTTTGCCATGCTGAGTGACCGTGACGTGGTGCAATGATGGGCTCCGATATTTTCCTGACAGGAATATATTGGCGAAAGTCTCAGCTTTTAATATCTGCATTCATGACTAGCCAGTATAGTCAGTGGCATATCCGTTTGGTGCATTTTTTTCTGTGATTTATATGATTGTATTTACATCCGCACAATGCTCCGTTTTGTGTAGGATGCTCTTGTGGTGCATGTGGACCGCGCCGACATCCTCCACCGTATGCATTTTTTGCTGGGGATAGTCGTTTGTTGCGCTCCACATGCGGTGGGGCTGCTCCCCCAATGTAAAACACGCTACAGTGTTAGGGGTTGAGCCGCTCCTCCAGTATTGCCACTATATTTCTGTGTTTTTGTCTTGTTCTATATGTAGTGTATGTGCCGTTACCTGGCATTCAAACACTCTTTTGCACCTGGTGACCTCCATCACAGGCTCTGATATGGGCGTGGCTTGCAGTCTTGGCTTTGTTCACATTGCACTAGTTGTCCTGCTAGGCGTTTGTGTGGAAGCCTGGCTGCGAGCTGGATTACATCGCCTTCAGACCGTGTTCACACCATAGGTAGCGTAGTGGTAGGACCCTTTGCCATGCTGAGTGACCGTGACGTGGTGCAATGATGGGCTCCGATATTTTCCTGACAGGAATATATTGGCGAAAGTCTCAGCTTTTAATATCTGCATTCATGACTAGCCAGTATAGTCTGTGGCATATCCGTTTGGTGCATTTTTTCTGTGATTTATCGGGGCCCCTTTGACTTTACTACACTTATGTCTGGGGGGGTCTAAAATGTGTCAGTCTGTCTGGATCCAGACTAGAGAAGTGTGGTGTGCCACGCTGTGAATGGCTGCCAGATGGCACTCTGCAGACACCCCCCATATCTCAGGCTGTCACACGCAGTGTTATGGGTCAGGACATGAGGGTAATAACTCTCCATTCATGTGGACGTGGAGCGGTTCCTGCCATTAGTGGCCCGGTCCAGCTCAGGGTGACTTGTCTCGCCCATCAGGCTCTGTCTTCCTTTCTCTCTGGTTTCTGTAATGGGAATAAGTTCCACATGCTCCTGCTGAGCTCATACTGGATACAGCTGCCAGTCAGAGCTGCAGTGTAAAGCATGGGGGATGGGCCTAGCAGCAGCTACCTCAGACTCCAATACACAGTGCAGATTGCAGGCAGTCACTGACGTCTAAGGATCAAGCAGCCATCTCCAAAGGGGTGTGACTTAAAGGGGATGTCCCATCTGGCATAGCACATGTGTGAGGAGGGACTTGCTGGTGATTGGCCAATCACTGGACAGCTGGAATCCTACAGGTGCTCATTTCCCCTACAGCGGCCCCTGCTGGAGAGAAGTGGTATTGCTTGGTGCCCATTCACATGAACAGGCAGAAAGGTGAAAGCAACACGGGCGTTACCCAAAATATAAAAGGGAGAAGGTGATTGTGAGGGCATCACCGGGGGGCGCTGCTCGTGACTCCTCCAACAACAATGTGGGGTGCAGTAGTCAGGGGTTCACCTAGTATTGGGGCCAAACCCATCAGGGAAGAAGTGCAAAAGCCGCAGCCTTAGGCTACATGCACATGACCGTATGTGTTTTGCGGTCCGCAAATTGACATCCGTTTTTTTGCGGATCCATTGTAACAATGCTTAAAACCGACAAGAATAGGAGATGTTGTATTATTTTTGCGGGGCTACGGAACGGACATACTGATGCGGACAGCACACGGTGTGCTGGCTGCATTTTATACGGTCCCATTGAAATGAATGGGTCCGCATCCTAACCGCAAAAAAAACGGAACGGACACAAAAACAAACAACGTTCGTGTGCATGTAGCCTTATAACATAACCACTGCAATCTAGGTGGGCCCTATCAACTTGGGGGCCCATGGTCTATGAGAGCCGGCTTGCTGGGAGTCTTTGCTGTGATTGGATAGTTCATGTTAGTTGCCGCCTCCACGGGGCCCCATCAGAGCCGATTCCCGGATCATAGGGGTAGAGACCTCTCACTGCACCTTCTGTCGAAACCTCATTCCAGATGACACAGGAAGGATCTACGTGGCTGTGCCGCCATTACAGCCAGGGGACACCCCTCTCTGAGGTTCATATGGAAAGGGTCAGGGCAGATGTCTCCGATCATGTGTCCCAACATCACCCGCAACAACTGCAACAGTATCTGTTCAATCAGAAGGAAGACACTGATTGGCCGTAATTAATTCTGCGATGTACAACCAGCAACATTGTATCCAGGCGGTGATAATACTCAGCTCTATGTTACATTGTATCCAGGCGGTGATAATACTCAGCTCTATGTTACATTGTATCCATGCGGTGATAATACTCAGCTGTATATTACATTGTATCCAGGTGGTGATAATACTCAGCTCTATGTTACATTGTATCCAGGAGGTGATAATACTCAGCTCTATGTTACATTGTATCCAGGCGGTGATAATACTCAGCTGTATATTACATTGTATCCAGGAGGTGATAATATTCAGCTCTATGTTACATTGTATCTAGGCGGTGATAATACTCAGCTCTATGTTACATTGTATCCAGGAGGTGATAATACTCAGCTCTATGTTACATTGTATCCAGGAGGTGATAATACTCAGCTCTATGTTACATTGTATCCAGGAGGCAATAATACTCAGCTGTATGTTACATTGTATCCAGGCGGTGATAATACTCAGCTCTATGTTACATTGTATCCAGGCAGTGATAATACTCAGCTCTATGTTACATTGTATCCAGGCGGTGATAATACTCAGATCTATGTTACATTGTATCCAGGCAGTGATAATACTCAGCTCTATGTTACATTGTATCCAGGCGGTGATAATACTCAGCTCTATGTTACATTGTATCCAGGCGGTGATAATACTCAGCTCTATGTTACATTGTATCCAGGAGGTGATAATACTCAGCTCTATGTTACATTGTATCCAGATGGTGATAATACTCATCTCTATGTTACAATGTTTTCATGAGGTTATAATACTCAGCTATATGTTACATTGTATCCAGTTGGTGATAATACTTAACTGTATGTTACAATGTATCCAGGAGGTGAAAATACTCACTTCTATGTTACAATGTATCCAGGAGGTGATAATACTCAGCTACTGTATATGCTACATTTAGAGATGAGCGAATTTCAAAAAAATTTGATTTGGCCGGTGCGCCGAGTTTTCCGAAAAGATTCGCTTTGATCCGAATTTATTCACGGCGAATCGCGTTAAAAAACAGCTGTTTCCTGGCTGCAGAGAGCCTTTTGTAGTGGTGTAGAACACTGTGCCTGTATAGTGGTGTAGAACACTGCCTGTATAGCGGTGTAGAACACTGTGCCTGTATAGCGGTGTAGAACACTGTGCCTGTATAGTGGTATAGAACACTGTGTCTGTATAGCGGTGTAGAACACTGTGCCTGTATAGAGGTGTAGAACACTGTGTCTGTATAGCGGTGTAGAACACTGTGCCTGTATAGTGGTGTAGAACACTGTGCCTGTATAGTGGTGTAGAACACTGTGCCTGTATAGTGGTGTAGAACACTGTGCCTGTATAGTGGTGTAGAACACTGTGCCTGTATAGAGGTGTAGAACACTGTGCCTGTATAGCGGTGTAGAACACTGTGCCTGTATAGTGGTGTAGAACACTGTGCCTGTATAGTGGTGTAGAACACTGTGCCTGTATAGTGGTGTAGAACACTGTGCCTGTATAGCGGTGTAGAACACTGTGCCTGTATAGTGGTGTAGAACACTGTGCCTGTATAGCGGTGTAGAACACTGTGCCTGTATAGCGGTGTAGAACACTGTGCCTGTATAGTGGTGTAGAACACTGTGCCTGTATAGCGGTGTAGAACACTGTACCTGTATAGCGGTGTAGAACACTGTGCCTGTATAGTGGTGTAGAACACTGTGCCTGTATAGCGGTGTAGAACACTGTGCCTGTATAGCGGTGTAGAACACTGTGCCTGTATAGCGGTGTAGAACACTGTGCCTGTATAGCGGTGTAGAGCACTGTGCCTGTATAGTGGTGTAGAGCACTGTGCCTGTATAGCGGTGTAGAACACTGTGCCTGTATAGCGGTGTAGAACACTGTGCCTGTATAGCGGTGTAGAACACTGTGCCTGTATAGCGGTGTAGAACACTGTGCCTGTATAGCGGTGTAGAACACTGTGCCTGTATAGCGGTGTAGAACACTTTGCCTGTATAGCGGTGTAGAACACTTTGCCTGTATAGCGGTGTAGAACACTGTGCCTGTATAGCGGTGTAGAACACTGTGCCTGTATAGTGGTGTAGAACACTGTGTCTGTATAGCGGTGTAGAACACTGTGCCTGTACAGCGGTGTAGAACACTGTGCCTGTATAGCGGTGTAGAACACTGTGCCTGTATAGCGGTGTAGAACACTGTGCCTGTATAGCGGTGTAGAACACTGTGCCTGTATAGCGGTGTAGAACACTGTGTCTTGCAGTAACACACATAGGGAGTCTGCTGTGGTAGTGAAATAATACTGTGAGTCCGTATCACATGCAGATGACAGGCGTCGCTCTTAGAATCACTGCACACTTCACTTATTGGGGCAGTCACGAGGCCAAAACTGACCAAATAACTCCATTGTGAACTCAGCCTTACAGGTCGATGTTAGCGCCAAGAAGAAGCGCACTCCTTTTACACCGTCAGCTGATTCCACATAGGTGTCTACAGAACCTGTTCTATTAACCCCTTATACAAGTAGAGCCCTTAACAGAGTGGAGAGGGTGTCAGCAGTAAGTTTGTGTTGACGTCACTGATTGTTTTGCCCTTCCTCTGATCCATCAGAACAATAACCCCCATAAAACGAATCCTGTCTGTGGAGCATCCGCCTTCACTCGGCCAAAAATAACAGGAGTGGATCCAAAACAGAGATGACACATGAATGGAATATTTGCATGTCTTCTGTGTTTTGTACCCACTCCTGCTTTTGGCTACCAAATAACAAGCCAATTCTGATGGGACCGTACAGGCCTTACAGCTGCTACACAGACAGGATCCGTTGTGCGTCTCATTTTTCCTTCCTTCTGACAGATCAGAAGAAGGGTCAAATAAATGATGATGTCAGCCAGGCCGAAAGGCAAAATAGTGGCCTGGTCATGAAGTGTAGAGGGTGGGAACAGCATGAGAAGTCCACAGAGTGGCCCTATGACTGAGTGTGGAGGTGGCAGCAGTATGAGGAGGCCACCGAGTGGCACAATGACCGAGTGGGGGGGTGGCAGCAGTATGAGGAGGCCACCGAGTGGCTCAATGACCCAGTGTGCAGGTGGCAGCAGTATGAGGAGGCCACCGAGTGGCACAATGTGGAGGTGGCAGCAGTATGAGGAGGCCACTGAGTGGCACAATGTGGAGGTGGCAGCAGTATGAAGAGGGCTCTGAGTGGCACAATGTGGAGGTGGAAGCAGTATGAGGAGGCCACCGAGTGGCACAATGATTGAGTGTGGAGGTGGCAGCAGTATGAGGAGGCCACTGAGTGGCACAATGTGGAGGTGGCAGCAGTATGAGGAGACCACTGAGTGGCACAATGTGGAGGTGGCAGCAGTATGAGGAGGCCACCGAGTGACACGATGACCGAGTATGGAGGTGGCAGCAGTATGAGGAAGCCACTGAGTGGCAAAATTACAGCGTCTGGAGGTGGCGGCAGTAGCAGCATCAGGAGAAGGCCACCGAGTGGCACAATGACAGAGTTTGGAGGTGGCAGCAGCATGGGGAGGCCACAGAGTCGCACAATGACAAAGTGTGGAGGTGGCAGCAGCATCAGGAGGAGGCCACCGAATGGCCCAATGACAGCGTGTGGAGGTGGCTGCAGTATGATGAGGCCACCGAGTGGCACAATGACAGGGTCTTGAGGTAGCGGCAGCATGAGGAGGCCACAGAGTGGAACAATGACAGAGTCTGGAGGTGGCGGCAGTATGAGGAGGCCACAGAGTGGCACAATGACAGAGTGCAGAGGTGGCAGCAGCATCAGCAGGAGGCCACAGAGTGGCACAATGACAGTGTGAAGATGGCAGCAGTAGCAGCATCAGGAGAAGGCCACTGAGTGGCACAATGACAGAATCTGGAGGTGGCAGCAGCATGAGAAAGTCACAGAGTGGCCCAATGACAGAGTGTAGAGGTGGCAGAAATATGATGAGGCCACCGAGTGGCACAATGACAGGGTCTTGAGGTAGCGGCAGCATGAGGAGGCCACAGAGTGGAACAATGACAGAGTCTGGAGGAGGCGGCAGCATGAGGAGGCCACAGAGTGGCACAATGACAGAGTGCAGAGGTGGCAGCAGCATTAGGAGGAGGCCACAGAGTGGCACAATGACAGTGTGAATATGGCAGCAGTAGCAGCATCAGGAGAAGGCCACTGAGTGGCACAATGACAGAGTGTGGAGGTGGCAGCAGTATGAGGAAGCCACCGAGTGGAACAATGACAAAGTCTTGAAGTGGCAGCAGTATGAGGAGGCCACCAAGTGGCACAATGACAGAGTGTGGAGGTAGCAGCAGTATGAGGAGGCCCCCGAGTGGCACAATGACAGAGTCTGGAGGTGGAGGCAGCAGCAGCATCAGGAAGAGGCCACAGGGTGGCACAATGGCCGAGTGTGGAGGTGGCGGCAGCATCAGGAGACCACAGAGTGGCAAGGTGGCATAGTGTGGAGTTGTCGGCAGCATCAGGAGGCCACAGAGTGGCAATGTGACATAGTGTGGAGGTTGCGGCAGCATTAGGAGGCCACAGATTGGCACAATGACGAGAGATTCCAGAGGTGGCAACAGTATGAGTAGGCCACAGAGTGGCCGCTTCGTCTATTCATTTATAGTGACTATGGGACAAAACAGAAGGTTAAAATTTCTCAACTTTTTAAAGTCTTGCTTAAAAGACGATTTAATAATACACGTTCTCCGGCAGAAAAGGCTTGGCAAATTGATTGTCCGTAAATTTCCCGCGAGGATTGGGATAATATATTGGTGAATTTAAGTTTACTTTCTTATAATTTTAATCAAGTTTTGGTATAATTTAATAATAAATATTTAATACATTTATTATAAAATTATAAATCTGTTGCCTAAGACAGGAGAGAATCCGCCAGTCTTCTGTTTATTCGACGACTTGGTTGCAATGGAGAAAGCATGCCAAGAAAACTATTTCTCTCCACCTGGAGACGAATCCTGTCAAGATTGATGCAAGTGTGGTATCGGCTGCTCATCGACCCAGATACTTCTGGGGGAACCTGCCTGGCATGAACAGGCCTCTAGTAGCTACAGACAATGAGAAGACAAAGTTCATCAAGATTGAAACCATAACTACCACCCCCTGGTCTCTTCGTCAGGGAAAACCTCACGAGTTCCCAATCATCATGGATGGGAAGGAGGACATCCTGTGGTGCACAGAGATGGAGAGGGTCTTCGTATTCCCCCCGCGCTGAACGCTGAATAAATTTAGTTTTTCGTCCAAAATACGTCCCAAAAGGTTTTACCACATATAACTGCAGCGCTGAACGCTGAATAATTTTTTTTTTGCTACCGAAATATGTCACTAAAGGTTTGGGACTCTCCACCTCGGCTCGGCAGAAGCCATCCGTTCTCTGAAAGGTGCAGAGTCCACCACTTGGAAAGGGAGGGACTGCAGCACCAGCAACTTGGACAGGAGCACGTTCAGCTTCTGCGCCGTTGGATGAGTGCACGCATACTGCTGTCTGACGGAATGACTGACGAGGAGTAGGAGAAGCATCAGGACCAGCAGACGATAGGAACGAAAGACAGCTCCCTTCGGCTGAGGTGGTGGAGTCTTGACTGCCTGAAATTGGGTGCGTGTCTCTGGGTGATGCAGCGGATGCTGCGGCAGGCTGGACCACCACATTGGAGCCACGGTTCTCCCAGGCCACTTTATGGTGATGCTGCATATGTTGACGCAGGGACATAGTGCCAACATTGGCACCCTGGCCACGCTTCACCTTCTGCCCAAAGATTCTATATATGGCCATGTTCACCTCCTCCTCCTCCGGAGGCTGTACAAAAAACTGCCACACCGCCGCTGCTTCAGTGAACCCGTGGACCTCTCCTTAATATGGGATACATTTTTATAAGAATTCATTTTTCGTTTTTTACTGACATACATAACTAAAGGCTTTACCACGTACAACTGCGGCGCTGAACGCAGAATAAATGTATCGTTTTATACCGAAATACGTCACTAAAGGTTTTACCACAAATATCACTGCAGCGCTGAACGCTGAATATATTTAGTTTTTGTACTGAAATAATAATACCTGCAGAAGTAAAATGCGTGTATATTTTTCTTTTCCCACAGATATAAGCCACTAAACGCTTTTCAGCACAGCACTTGCACCCCAATAACAAGAAGAAACTGCTGGAATGACAGAGCTGTATAACGGCTATTTGGATCCCCAAATAATCTTTCCCCGCACTTGTAAATCGCTTTTTTCTCCCAATGAGGTTTTTCTAGCGCTGTCCCTAGCGACTTCAGACGTCTCTCCCTGCACTAAGATGCTGTAAAATGATTCCTCAATGTCGTTTCCCTGCAATTTGAATAATGTTTCCCTGCACTTATAAATCGCTTTTCTTTTCACAATGAGGTTTTCAGTATAACTCTCCCTAGCGCCTGCAACGTCTCTCCCTGCACTCAGAACGCTGGAAAATGTCTGAATCCAAGATGGCTGCGGGTATTTCTAGGGCTGGCTGGCTGCTGATTGGCTGCATGCATGGGATTATGGGTCAGCCCGCCTTCCCAGAGTTGCTTGCCCCATGTCCTCACATGTGTAGCTGCTATTTTAGGAAAAATTGTGATTCGTTACCACAAAGCGCACGGAAATTCGCATTCGTTGCGAATCAACTTTACCCTGAAATTTGGATCGAATTCCACCTCGTCAGCTTTGATTCGCTCATCTCTAGTTACAATGTATCCAGGAGGTGATAATACTCAGCTGTATGTTAGGGCTCATGCACACGACCGTTGTTGTTTTGCGGTCCATTTTTCACGGATCCGTTGTTCCGTATCTGAGGTTTTTTTTCTCTGATATAAGTCCTCTTCCATTCCGTGAATGCACAAAACATATCCGTATGGTTTCCGTATTTGATCAGTTTTTTGCGGATCGTATACAGAAACAGTAACTTATTAATCACTAAACACATGAGCAATATGGGCTGGGCAGAGCATTTCTACAGTATGGATCAGCAAAATACGGATGAAATACGGATGACATACGGATATGTTCCGTATGTTTTGCGGACCTATTGACTTGAATGGGGACTCGGACCATGATTTGCGGACAATAAAAGGACATGCACTACTTTTTTGTGGAACGGCCATGCAGACAAACGGAAACGGAATGCACACGGAGTAACTTCCGTATTTTCCACAGGCCCATTGAAGTAAATGGTTCCACATACGGTTCGCAAAAAACCCAGAACGGAAGCGGAAAGAAAATACGTTCATGTGCATGAGCCCTTACAATGTACCCAGGCGGTGATAATTCTCATCTCTGTGTTACAATGTATCCAGGAGGTGATAATACTCAGCTCTATGTTACATTGTATCCAGGCGGTGATAATACTCAGCTCTATGTTACATTGTGTCCAGGCGGGGATAATACTCAGCTGTATGTTACATTGTATCTAGGCGGTGATAATACTCAGCTGTATGTTACATTGTATCCAGGAGGTGATAATACTCAGATCTATGTTACATTGTATCCAGGAGGTGATAATACTCAGCTCTATGTTACATTGTATCTAGGCGGTGATAATTCTCATCTCTGTGTTACATTGTATCCAGGAGGTGATAATACTCAGCTCTATGTTACATTGTATCCAGGAGGCAATAATACTCAGCTGTATGTTACATTGTATCCAGGAGGTGATAATACTCAGATCTATGTTACATTGTATCCAGGAGGTGATAATACTCAGCTCTATGTTACATTGTATCCAGGCGTTGATAATACTCAGCTATATGTTACATTGTATCCAGGAGGTGATAATACTCAGATCTATGTTACGATGTATCCAGGAGGTGATAATACTCAGCTCTATGTTACATTGTATCCAGGAGGTGATAATACTCAGATCTATGTTACATTGTATCCAGGAGGTGATAATACTCAGCTCTATGTTACATTGTATCCAGGCGGTGATAATACTCAGCTATATGTTACATTGTATCCAGGAGGTGATAATACTCAGCTCTATGTTACATTGTATCCAGGAGGTGATAATACTCAGCTCTATGTTACATTGTATCTAGGCGGTGATAATACTCAGCTCTATGTTACATTGTATCCAGGTGGTGATAATACTCAGCTCTATGTTACATTGTATCCAGGAGGTGATAATACTCAGCTCTATGTTACATTGTATCCAGGCGGTGATAATACTCAGCTGTATGTTACATTGTATTCAGGAGGTGATAATACTCAGCTCTATGTCACATTGTATCCAGGAGGTGATAATTCTCATCTCTGTGTTACAATGTATCCAGGAGGTGATAATACTCAGCTCTATGTTACATTGTATCCAGATGGTGATAATACTCAGCTCTATGTTACATTGTATCCAGATGGTGATAATACTCAGCTCTATGTTACATTGTATCCAGATGGTGATAATACTCAGCTCTATGTCACATTGTATCCAGGAGGTGATAATACTCAGCTGTATGTTACATTGTATTCAGGAGGTGATAATACTCAGCTATATGTTACATTGTATCCAGGAGGTGATAATACTCAGCTTTATGTTACAATGTATCCAGGCAGTGATAATACTCAGCTCTATGTTACATTGTATCCAGGAGGTGATAATACTCAGCTCTATGTTACATTGTATCTAGGCGGTGATAATACTCAGCTCTATGTTACATTGTATTCAGGAGGTGATAATACTCAGCTCTATGTTACATTGTATCTAGGCGGTGATAATATTCAGCTCTATGTTACATTGTATCCAGGAGGTGATAATACTCAGCTCTATGTTACATTGTATCCAGGAGGTGATAATACTCAGCTGTATGTTACATTGTATTCAGGAGGTGATAATACTCAGCTCTAGGTCACATTGTATCCAGGAGGTGATAATACTCAGCTGTATGTTACAATGTACCCAGGCGGTGATAATACTCAGCTGTATGTTACATTGTATCCAGGAGGTGATAATACTCATCTCTGTGTTACATTGTATCTAGGCGGTGATAATACTCAGCTCTATGTTACATTGTATTCAGGAGGTGATAATACTCAGCTCTATGTTACATTGTATTCAGGAGGTGATAATACTCAGCTCTATGTTACATTGTATCCAGGAGGTGATAATACTCAGCTCTATGTTACATTGTATCCAGGAGGTGTAAATACTCAGCTATATGTTACATTGTATCTAGATGGTGATAATACTCAGCTCTATGTTACATTGTATCCAGGAGGTGTAAATACTCAGCTCTATGTTACATTGTATTCAGGAGGTGATAATACTCAGCTCTATGTTACATTGTATCCAGGCGGTTATAATACTCAGCTCTATGTTACATTGTATCCAGGAGGTGATAATACTCAGCTCTATGTTACATTGTATCCAGGCGGTGATAATACTAAGCTCTATGTTACATTGTATCCATGCGGTGATAATACTCAGCTCTGTGTTACATTGTATCCAGGAGGTGATAATACTCAGCTCTATGTTACATTGTATCCAGGTGGTGATAATACTCAGCTCTATGTTACATTGTATCCAGAAGGTGATAATACTCAGCTCTATGTTACATTGTATCCAGATGGTGATAATACTCAGCTCAATGTTATATTGTATTGCTACAGTGATATTATATGATGAAAGTCGGGCAATAAGTAGAAGCATTAATGGTGTTTTCCTCATCTCAGACAATTTATTGACACAGAAGCCAACCCCAGTGCTGGGTATACGGCCACAAAATGTCAGCGTCTCATGAACTTGTCCTGTGGCCTTGAGCATCAATTCCAGCTTGACAACGACATCTCCTGCTGTTGACAAGTCGCCTTATTGTCCTCTGAGGCACGGCATCCCAATCTTCTTGAAGGGCGGCCCTCAGGTTATTGAGGTTCTAGGGTACAGAGTTACGAGCCTCTACACGGTGACTCAGCTGTTTCTATAGGTTTTCAATGGGATTCAGGCCTGGAGAAAGTGCAGGCCACTCCATGTGAGGTCCCCCAGTCTCCAGCAGCCGTTCCCTAATGATGGACCTTGATAAGCTGGAGCATTGTCCTCCATGAAGATGATATTAGGCCTGTGTTGTTCCTGCAGAGGCACCATAACTGGATTACTGATGTTCTTCTGGTGGTCTGGGCTGTCACTGAACCATTCACAGTGTAGGGCAGATCTGTATTGACTAGACACACCTGTCCACACTGTGACACCACCACCACCAAAGGCTCATCTGGTGACACCAGTGACTGATGCAGAGCGCTCTCCTGACATTTTCAACATCATTGGCGGCCATTATTTCTGCTCAGCGTGAATCGACTTTCATCAGTGAACAGCACTGAGGCCACTGGCCCCGTAGATGCTCCCTGGTCCATACAAGACGATGATGCCTGTGCCTGGTGGTGTGGTATGGTACCCTTGCAGGTCGTCTAGCACGCAGATCACGCTAATGTAAATGGTTTCGAATGGTCTGACGTGACACTTGGTGCCTCTCACCTCCCTTAAATGTGCCTGGAGTTGTGTGGCTTTCATAATCCGGTTCCGCAGGGCATTGTTCACAATGAAGCGGTTATCAGTGTGGGATGTGGCCAAAGGACGTCCACTTCTCTGCCTTTCTCTGACTCTTCCAGTCTCTGTATCTCTGATACAACCTGCTGATGACTCTCTGTGAGACTGTGACACTCTAAGGTCAGGGGCCACTTAGCTGTGAGAACATCCTGCTTGAAGCTTCGCAATGGCGAGGTACTGTTCATCAATTGTTAGGTGTCGTCTTGGTCTCATGATGTCACAATGTGAGCAGCAGGATGAGGAGGATTGTTTAATACCAATTCTAATTTAACCAGGAAAGTTATTGGGTGATTCATGGATCAAACACCTGTTGTGGATTTTGCCGTTAAGCTCCTTGTTAGAGAACAGCAAGTTCTCCTAAAACATTGAAGAGTTGGGCATGTGCATTCAGAGGTTTAGAAAAGGTCACATTAAGTTCTCCTGTAAAGGTCAGAGAGCATTTTAGGTTCATCATGAAATTTCACCCTCAAGCCAATATAGTTATTAGATTTCTGGAAAAGGGTCGTTGATCCAGGGAGTTATTCTGATGCCTGATTGGAGTCGGGAAGGAATTTTTTTCCTTACAGTTCTATTATAACGGAACACTATAATGGAATTAGGAACACTAATGGGAACCCACCCTTAGAAAGTCATTTTCATGGATGGTATCCACTGAGCGCTGTGACCAGTAAAGGTCCAGCAGAAGACAACACCATCTAGATATGATTGAGCCTGGAAGAGGTGCCATAAGGTACTTCAATAATCCACCCTGAGGTCCATCTCCAGAGCCAGGGCAGAACCAAGAACTGGAGATTGTGAAGAACCAGGAAAAGAGATAAAACAGACACAGGAAAAGGCCGACATTACAGCAAAAAGAGACGTCCTCCGGTTATATCAGGTGTATATAGCATGTATTATTGTGGTTTTCTTCCCCTCCCCCAGCAATGAGGCTCCTGCCGATGCAGCTTCGGTATGGGAGGAGGAAGGACAAACTGAAAGGTGTATAAAAATAACTATTTGGGTGACTCCAGGCGGTATAATTACACAAGGTCAGGAGAGAGTGTATGTTTCATGCCGTCACATTTACTCCCCTTGATAATCCTTGAAATAGATGCGGAACCATTGGCTTTGACCTGTGGGACCTTGACCTGGACCGGGCATGGAAACGGAGATCTCCTGAGAGCGTGCATCATTGGCTCCATCATTAGCTGCAGCACCGAGAATATACCGCCCTGTACATGATGTAGTGGTCGCGCCTCTTACTGCTACGCTGCTTCCATTCCCTTCCGTGTTAACCAGGAGCAGACACTCCATGTGTATGGAGCGGTGTGGTCCCAGTGCCTGGTCCCAGTGCCGCAGCTTCTGCAGAACAGTTGATTGGCAGCAGAATCAATATTGATGACCTCTCTTAAGGTCACATGAACCAGAAAATATCTGTGTGGATTCTCGTCCCACCACGGAGAACAATCCTCCAGGCAGGGCTGGGACAAAGCCATTTGGTGCCCAGGGCGAAGATGGCAAACTGCTTAGTTTGTTATTTGTATTACATTATTTTCTTACTTTTTACAGTCTGTGTGTGAGTAGCAGCTAGTGAAGGCAGGCTCCTCGTGGCTTGTTCTTCACGCGCCGACACAGCTCCCTGTAGGCTGCGCGAGTCCTCCCTCTCTCACCTCACACCTCGCCTCCGGCGTGAGCCGCGTGACGTCACACGGCGCACGCCGGTGGTATCAACCAAATGAATCCTCCATGGGGGGGGGGGGGGCGAGGAAACGCAGAGGAGGAAAGGGAGCCCGAGCCAGGAGCGCAGTCGGCACAAAATTCATAGGGGGAGAGAAGGAGCAGCGCTGACATGGCTGGTGTGGACGGTGTAGGCGGGTGCAGGAGCGCACTCAGCACAGCAAGCACAGCAAGTGGCGCTTGGCTAATGTGGTACAGTGAAGCTGTACACTGCTGGCACTTCACCTGCGCCCCCCTCCTGTCCGCAAATGGTAGCGCCCAGGGCACCCGCTCCTTCGGCCCCTGCCTTGTACCGGCCCTGCCTCCAGGATAAGTAGCCCGGTACTTACAGCATTGTAGTGGAATCTGTATGGAAAAGCCGGCGGATTATCCTCATACAGATTATCCCCACTCAATGCGGCTAATCCTCGTACAGATCCGGGGAACATCAAACTGCACATCCAAGTGTCAGAACTTCCAGCCCAGGGAACATACCCTCAGTCTGCTTATTATAAGATAGATTAGAGCAGCTGTTTGTGCTCCAGAGCTGTTGTTCCTACTATAACTGGAGACAGAGGTGTAACTGGAAACTCTTGGGTCCAATATAAAATCCATTCAGGGCCCCCAGATACCATGTGCCATTTACAATACCGAAGTCTTCTTATGTGGGAGGATGGTCCTTGCCCCCCCTTCCCCCACAGGGATGGCCCCGGACTGCTATCATCTACCTCCTGAGAATGACCTGGTTATATGGTGCCACCTATAATATGTATCTTGAGAATGACCTGGTTATATGGTACCACCTATAAAATGTCTCCTGAGAATGACCTGGTTATATGGTGCCACCTATAACATGTCTCCTGAGAATGACCTGGTTATATGGTGCCATCTATAACATGTATCTTGAGAATGACCTGGTTATATGGTACCACCTATAACATGTCTCCTGAGAATGACCTGGTTGTATGGCCTATAACATGTCTCCTGAGAATAACCTGGTTATATGGTGCCACCTATAATATGTATCTTGAGAATGACCTGGTTATATGGTGCCATCTATAACATGTCTCCTGAGAATGACCTCGTTATATGGTGCCACCTATAACATGTCTCCTGAGAATGACCTCGTTATATGGCCTATAACATGTCTCCTGAGAATGACCTCGTTATATGGTACCACCTATAACATGTCTCCTGAGAATGACCCGGTTAAATGGCCTATAGCATGTCTCCTGAGAATGACCTGGTTATATGGTGCCACCTATAAAATGTCTCCTGAGAATGACCTGCTTATATGGTGCCACCTATAATATGTATCTTGAGAATGACCTGGTTATATGGTACCACCTATAACATAGAAACATAGAATGCCTTTGCCCCTCTAATTTAAAACTATGTCCTCTTGTAGCAGTTTTTCTTCTTTTAAATCTTCTCTCCTCTTTCACCTTGTTGATTCCCTTTATGTATTTAGCAGTTTCTATCATATCCCCTCTGTCTCGTCTTTCTTCCAAGCGATACATGTTAAGGTCCTTTAATCTTTCCTGGTAAGTGACCCCCTTAGAATGACCTGGTTATATGGTGCCACCTATAATATGTATCTTCAGAATGACCTGGTTATATGGTACCACCTATAACATGTCTCCTGAGAATGACCTGGTTATACGGTGCCACCTATAACATGTATCTTGAGAGAGGCCTGGTTATATGGTGCCACCTATAACATGTCTCCTGAGAATGACCTGGTTATACGGTGCCACCTATAACATGTATCTTGAGAGAGGCCTGGTTATATGGTGCCACCTATAACATGTCTCCTGAGAATGACCTGGTTATACGGTGCCACCTATAACATGTATCCTGAGAATGACCTGGTTATATGATGAGATATAGGCGGTGTGGAGAGGAAAAGGAACCTATCACACCCGTGGAGGAAAAAGTTTGAAACACATACCAGGCGCCAAATCCCTCGGTTATTAGTCGTGAAAAAGATATAGGTTGATTCTTATTTGTGTATAAAATATAAAAAATAAAAAAGACCTTCACTAGGTCTATTGAAGAGCTCGGGTTTTCGGAAACAAATACCTCAGTCCGATAGTGATGATATTAAGAATCATAAATTAATGATAATAAAAACAAATGCACTCACTTCACAGGGGGGGCAGTCACCAGGATAAACTCATGACACCTGAGACTATTTTCCCCCCCGGCCAGGATCGCATGAAGAGATGTAAATAATTGAACGCCGCCTACACACGTGGCTTCTGGTCAATCATTTTAATAAATATAAGGCTTATCCATATGCATATCTTTATGATTATCTCTATATACCTAACGATAAACGTGAGGCAAAATACCATCCACATGAGTGCTGCCATGTGGTTTTGTATGGGTGCACCTACACACACATGTACACAATTTTCCCATGTGTGTGCGTGTGTGTGCGTATAGGTGTGTATGAATGTATATGTATGTATGTATCTATACAATAACTTTTTATGTATTCTGTTGTAACCAAATTCATTTATTTATTTATTCATTTATTTATTCATTTATGTATTTCTCCTGAAGAAGAGGGCCTCAGACCCTCGAAACGCGTTGAGCCTTATATTTATTAAAATGATTGACCAGAAGCCACGTGTGTAGGCGGCGTTCAATTATTTACATCTCTTCATGCGATCCTGGCCGGGGGGGAAAATAGTCTCAGGTGTCATGAGTTTATCCTGGTGACTGCCCCCCCTGTGAAGTGAGTGCATTTGTTTTTATTATCATTAATTTATGATTCTTAATATCATCACTATCGGACTGAGGTATTTGTTTCCGAAAACCCGAGCTCTTCAATAGACCTAGTGAAGGTCTTTTTTATTTTTTATATTTTATACACAAATAAGAATCAACCTATATCTTTTTCACGACTAATAACCGAGGGATTTGGCGCCTGGTATGTGTTTCAAACTTTTTCCTCCACGGGTGTGATAGGTTCCTTTTTCTCTCTCCTCTCCACACCGCCTATATCTCTTCTTAAGTGGACAAGGGCAATCCTTTACCCACTGAAACACTTGAGCAGCCTATCCTGTTCCTTAATTGCAGACGGGCATAACTCCATATATACATATATATATATATATATATATTGATATATATATTGGCCTATATAGAATTCACCTCCGCCCCCTGGCGCCTCTGATAGCCTCTACTCTAGGTACCTCTTTTGTGACTCCTGGTCTGTTTCCAAAACCAGGAAGTTCAAATTGTACCGTAATCCTCTTTTTGTATCTCTACATTTTGCTGGTTATATGATGCCATCTGTAACACATCTCCTCAGAATGACCTGGTTATATGTTGCCATCTATAACACATCTCCTGAGAATGACCTGGTTATACGGTGCCATCTATAACATGTCTCCTGAGAATGACCTGGTTATATGGTACTAGTTACCATTATGTGACTTGTGTACTGTGCATCCCATTTGGCGTGTTCTCCGGGCCTTGTGGATACAGTTTCATAGACAGGAAGGCTGGTTGTAGATTACTGTACGGTGCCAATGGTGGATGTGTTTTCTCATTTTGATGATATGATCGCAGCTTCCAGTCCCTGGCGTTGTCCCTGGTCTTGTAGAGGGCACATAGTATCAGTCAATGTGAGCGCCTATAACATCACTGCCACCACCTATGACAGTCACATAGGAGCGCCTATAGGTCACTCCACATGGGACATGTTTGAGCGGCGAGTCTATAAACCAGAGAACATATGTGATTGACGCACGTAGTAAAGACATGAAGTCCCAGCTGTTCTCAGCTCAGTAATACAAATTGTTCAATATATACTCATGTCAGACGCCGACATTACTAACGCTGGGGCTGCAGCATCCCTAAATATCGCCTGGTGGATATACAGGCTGTGAATATGTAATAACGAGCCTGGACATGTGTCTGGAGAGTCTCTGTACATGAGTCTGCAAGGAAGAGAGATGAATAGCTCAGAGGAGCAAAATGTGAGCAAAACCCCACAGACGGCAAATCGCAGCTTGAGTCCATCAGACTGGCTGTATAATCTGGGAATCTGCTTCGAGGGAAACTGTGAAAACATGTTGTTACCTGTGACAGGCCCCTGATGGTGCCATCTATAACATGGCCTCTGAGAACAACATGGCTGTATGGTGCCATCTGTAATGTGATCCCTGAGAAGGCCCTGGTGCTGTTTATAGCAAGGCTCCTGAGAATGGCAAGGCCCCGCTGTCCATGAGGCAAGTTGAGCACTTCTTCTCAGGAGCCATTCTCCCAGGACTGCAGGGGGCCCCAAGCCCTGAAAGCACTAATGTATTCAGGGATGATAGCACGTCACACTTCTGCCCGTTTTTTACCCCAAGGTGCAGAAGTATAAAAGGACCTGTATAGGAAGCTCACATGGCCATATCTTTCCAGGTCCTTAGGTCAGAACATCAAGGTCCACAGAGGAGGATCCGGAGAGTGCGTGTCTTGTATCTGTGCTGTAGGGGCTGGTCTGGCTCTGTACTAGTTTAGGGGGTTATAGGGTTGGTATTTATTCTGGGGTCTGCATGGTCTGTCCCTGATTGTCCCCACAGCAGGACCCCTGCAGGCCTAGTTGTGGCCCCTAACCCCTCCACTACCAATTACAACCATAAACAGTATCACAGACATCTTCTGCTGAAGACAATCTGATTGGGCCAACTGCGAGTTCCAATATCTGAGGTTGGGATTTACCCTTTATATTGCAAAAAAGAGAGATTGGCCAAATCTGCATCAAAAATCAGTGACGTACAGTATAGAGCGCACACTATAGCCGTTACAATGGCAGTCAGTGCCAGGAATACCAGGGAACCGCCAGGACAACGCCCTTAGGTTTAGCCCAAAGTGAAACTGGTTAGTTGGCACAGCGGGGCCACACTCACTGCCCGTTATGATACCCTGTGCATTTACAGGACACCAGAGGTCTTCCATCTATTACATTAGTCCTGGTCTCCTCATGTGGGGCAGACAGAATTTTGGGTCCCCTCAGGCTCCATGGCCTGGGTACATCTATCTCTGCACTTCGTACAGTTGCACCCTTGATGGAGCCCTCACTTACAAACTGGTACAAGCGCATGTTTATATACAGTATGCACACATCCAAGCTCTGTACTAAACCCATATGGAAGTACCCGACTGGAGGCCATGATGGTAGAATCTGAAATGCAAAGTGCATCACATGGAGATGACTAGAGATGAGGCTCCAGAACTGCAGCTTCAGAGGTCTCCTTACAACAATATTCTAATTTGTAGGACATTCCCTCCATAAAAATGCGGACTCTACACCTTTATATCAGATCTTCACAGTGATGCTCCACTGTCCCACGTATCATCAATGTAGTCATTTCGTTTTGTGTGACCCATGTGTATGAACCCGGGGGAGACATTTTCAGAATGTTCTTGACAGTTTTTAGGACATGACAGTAACTATGCAACATTTAACAGTGTCCCTGGAGGACCCAACACTGACCCCAACTGTAATGCCTCATATCTCCTGTGGTGGCACTGCACATATTCCTCCACAGATTACAACTGACCGCTGGAGATCACAGCTACAGGAACACCCTGTGTTCAAATTATGGTCAGGGAATTCTAAATGGACAACCCTTAAATCAAATCGGAATCCCCTGAATCCTGGTGATTTCGATATTTACACCTGGAGAAGTAGTTTCATCCTCTACAAATCTCAAAAAAGCTCTAGAAATAGATGGAATGATGAAGATAGATTCTTGTGTGTCACCAAAGTGATGGACCTTCAGCTCCAAGAGCCCTCAACCTCTACTGAAGGCCCCAGGGTGGGGGGCTGATCAGAGGTGGGAACCAATGCCACTGGCCGGAGACTGGTGGCTAAGGCATTGGGTAGTACTGGAGAATCGGTTGGGTCGTGTAAACATCCACACAACGCGCTTCAGCCACTTGGTATCAGAAGAATGGAAAACAAGGAAAAGTTCAGGTCAAACATTACCTGTTATAAGGTTTACGTCTACTCTGCCTCAAGAGCAACAAATCGTAATGCGTTCCTTGGATTGTTCGAAGACCTCACTTTGTCTTGAACTTGATGTCCGCTCTTTAAAATTTCATTCTAAGGCTTGAACAAAATCTGAAAGTCACGTTGCAAAAATTCTCCATAATTCTTGCCCTGTAACAATGGTTGTCAGAAGACGTGGACCCAGCAGGTCATGTCTTTGGAGTAGGGTGTGGGCTTTCCCTCAGGTGATCTCCAGGTCACTACTTCCAGAGTAGTCTCTTTTAACAATCAGAACAATAAGAAAAGCTGGTTCTATGTCCCGGAGGAATGAGTAACCCTCCCTCTGAAACGCGCTGCGTGCCTCAAATATTACCCTTTGAACATTTGGCTTGTCCTTTATGTCAGATGTTACCTGAAATGTGTTGCAAGTAATCGTACAAGAACAAGCCTGATTCCCATTCTTGTAAGTACAGCTTGTCTTTAATTCCTGAGTAGAGTAAGCGTCCCTCTGAAACGCATTTCATGCCTCAGAGATGTTCTCCATTCACTTGTCCATGTGTCAGATGAAGATCTTACCTGAAAAGCGTTGCATGTGTCATTATCAGACCAGACCTGCTTTACCCGGAGATTAAAGCTCGTCCTATACATCTGCTGAGGATGTTACCCGAAACGCGCTGCAAGGAATCGTACAAGACGAAGCCTGATTTCCATTCTCAGTGAGTTTCCGTAATAATATTTTATATGGATGAGGATTCTGCGTAGAAGATCATCCAGTAGGTTTGCTCGCTACTATTGGTATTCCGGCTGCACGTCTTCTTCCCCTACTAAAAGCCCCATGGTGAGATAGCGCTTTATGGCGCTGGTATATGGCTCCGTACGATGGCTTACCGCCGACTACTACTGTTTTACAGCACTAATTTACTGCGGCAGTAATGGACGCCCCGATTTACTGCGGAGGGAGGAGCGTGGCAGATTAGTGACTGTGATAACGTGGGAAAAGTGATGTTCCAAAACTGAAGCCGTTAAGAACGTGGAGCTTTTTACGACCCAGCAGCCGAGCGAGACAAAGCGCTGATGTGCATTAGCGAGCGCGGCGGATATATGGCGCACTTACCTAGCGGTAAATGTACGAGATTCCTGACGCTCTGTACTCTTCCGTATATAAAAATCTATTAACAGGAAGCACGTGTGCGCCAGGAGGGAAACGCACATAAAGATGGAGGTGATTTATGAACCTGTTACAGATTTCTTCCCCCACTGATCACAGATACAGGATCGGACACGATGGGGAGGGGGGGGGGGGCACTTACTTAAAGGGAAATTCCTGTCACACTTGAGACTAATATGAGTGATACAGTAAACAATCCTGTATGCCGCTCCTCCCATGATGCCTCAGGTTACAGAACCGATTCCATGTGGGAGGAGCTTTCTTCCTGGCTCGCTGTCGCCCCCTGCTGTGCGGCCCTGACTGTGTAGTACTCTACCTGCTTTGGGATCCAGCCTCACTGACGTACTCACAGCAACGTACACAGCGGGGCAGGACTACGCGGTGCATGCGCGGGATTTCAGTGCCAAGCACAATGACGCCACATAACAGGCGGTCAATAGAGGCCAAGGGGGAGACATTGGGCGGGATTTAGTACAGAGAGGCGGAGCTCTTGCCAAGGTTGGGGCCACCCTTAGGGCTAGTTTGCCAGCTTTATATTAAAGTGATACGTGGGCTGCATATCTACGTATAATCTTGTTCCTTTATAGCGGTATTTTGTGGAGAGTATCTACAGTATTATGTGCAAACTATACGGCGGTGTTATATGGGATGTATATGGCGGTATTATGTGCGAACTATATGGCGGTGTTATATGGCATGTATATGGCGGTATTATGTGCGAACTATATGGCAGTTTTATGTGGGTTTTATATGGCAGTATTATGTAGGAACTGTGTGGCAGTATTAGGTGATCTCTTTAAAGGAGTATTTTTTGGATACATTATTGGGGCATTATTACTGCACTTTGTGGCGGTATTTGTGGACACAGTATTATTAGGAGCACTGGGTATAAACCTGTGAGTAGATGCCGCCTGTTGCACACCCGGGGCCACACTTTGTACATTATAGCTGCAGGATCGGTCCATGTTCTCGGCCGCGTGCAATCACTAATTCCCGGATTTCCCATGGTCGGTCAGAGCTGTGACACAGCGGTCACCGCCATCACAATGTCACCTCCGAGCTGCAGGGACAGGAACTGAAATAGATATATATGACCCGGACCGCCCACAGGACCCCGACGGTGGCCCCATAGCAAAGACAAAAATGGGCCCCTCACATGAGTATGCGGCTGAGCCCTTCTGTCCACGGACCCGTGGTCCCTGATCTGTGACTCTCCACAAAACTACAACACTCATTCCTCTGTCAGAGCCTGATAGGGGTTGTAGTTTTGCAGCAGCTGGAGCTTCAACATACTCTGCTGGGAGTAGTGGTTTTGGACAAGCTGAGGGCCACAGCTTGGGGTCCCTATAGAGTTGCATTAGTTGTCCATGGTTGTCGGACTACAATTCCCAGCATGTTCTGCTTTGTTTGTTTCCAGCGCGACATAGCCAGTCATTATGAAGAAGCGACGACTCTGCGGAGCGCGGTGACTGTCCGACTCATTAATTACCGTGTTCTGTAACGGATATCCTGGAATGTAACGATACCGGCGAATGGCCGCGGACAGAGGTCAGGTCTCCGGGGTCCTCCGCCTGCAAGTGGGGGGCTGCTCAGGCCCCCCTGACTTTACCTACAGCCCATTGCGGTTTGGCTTGGGCGGTTCGGAAACCCGTATTACCGTAAACCATGGATTTTGCAGCTGCGTGTCAGTCGAGGGCCTAGTGATGAGCGGCGCCATCTTAGTAGCATTATTACACTCTGCTACAGACAGGGTAACAATCACCGGAGAACCGCGGAGATGAAAGGTTCAAGACCCCTGGAGAGGAGTGAAAATAATGGTTTAAAGGGGTGGACCAAGTTAAACGTTCCAGCGCTTCTGCCCAATCCTCCCCGACAGGTGTACCAGGCTGCAGGGACGACCTCACCTTACACTTCTGAGGCCAGTGACTGGCTGCAGCAGTCACATCTGGTATATGGGATGTCATCACTGCCGCGGCGGGAGGATTTGAGGCACAGAGCTGGAGCGGCGAGTAGAGCTTCTTTCACTATTTTTACTGCCTTTAAAGGGCCCCTGTCATCAGATCTACCGGCTGGCCTCTTCCATGTGCTCCTGGCAGCTGAAGGCCTCTGTGTTGGTCCCATGTTCATATGTGCCTGCACTGCTAAGAAAAATGAAGATTTAATATATGCAAATTAGCCTCTAGGAGCAATGGGGGCGTTGCCATTACACTTAGAGGCTCTGCTCTCTCTGCAGCTGCCACTCCCCTGCACTTTGATTGACAGGTCCAGGTGTGATGACATTTTCACTGCCTGGTCCAACCAATCAAAGGTGTAACGGTAACGCCCCCGTTGCTCCTAGAAGCTCAGTTGCATATAAACACCATTTTTCTCAGCGGTGCGGGCACATATGAACATGGGTCTTCAGCTGCCGAGTGCACGTGTGACCGGCCGGCGTCAGAAGGACGGATCTGCCGACAGATGAGCTTTAAACTTGGGAAAACCCTGAATAACGTTTAAAATTAAAAATTTTAAAAACTCTTTCCCATCTTTCATAGAAAAAAACTAAAAAATAAAAGATAACTGGCGTCACCATGTCCGCCCCCTAAAAATATGACCACATTCGTATATACTCAAAAATGAGCCCAATAAACAATGGCGGAATTAGGTTTCTTTTTTCATTCCACCCGGTCTTGTAATACATTATATGGAAGAATACTGGAGCCGCTAAAAACTCACAACTCGCTGCACAGCGCCGAGGAGGAGGCGAGAAGGGAAAAACGAAGACGGAAAAATGGCGGCGGTGGGGAGGGGCTGCATCGTGTGAATGTGGCTTCAGAGAGAGAACAATGAAAACATTTCTGAGCCTCTTATTCTTTCCGTACACGCAGCGGCGCAGGATCGGGCGTCCCGCCGTGCGGTGCTCATTTGCGCTGCCGGTGTGTGTGGCCTGCAGCCAGGTGCCCGGGATTTCCGCCCACGTCGTCAGAATTCCACAGCCAGGGTAATTAGCATCCAGCGTGCGAACGCTCACTGAAGACGCCTGATGTCAACGACCGCTCAGCACAGGAAAAATATAAAAAAAATTTGGATTTCCTGATTAAAATGGTAAAATTGCACAATATGTGAGAGAGAAGACATGATAAGCCGAGCGGTGGCAGCGGCCACCGTCCTGCGCATGCGCTGCTGCCCTGACTGTTGCTCCCTGTATTGTCCATGCACTGACCACCGATGATGACTGGAGGACACAGGGCGCTGAGAAGTCCACAGAGCACCATGTGAAGCAGATTCGCCATCCAGTCTCACGGTGTGGCGCATCGTGAGTGATATGTCCGACTTGGGCCCCAGATTTAGGATAGGACTACACAGCAACGTGACATTAGGGCCACGGACATATCACACGCCACGTGCTTCAATGTGACGTCAGGCGGTACGTTATCTGCGATTATTGGGGGGTGGGCACTGTTGGATTTATTCTGTGATGATATCGCTAGTGCATGTGTGATGTCATATCCTATAACGTCATGTGTCATCATGTAATGTTATCATATATCATGTGATGTTATCATTTGTGGTCGTGGAGAATGCACCCTACCCCACCTGAACCTACCTAACACCTAAGCGGTTAGAGTTGTGCCGCAACCGTGACGTAGCAGGGACAGAGGTACGTGCAGACCCTGTGACGCCAGCCTTAGAGGTACGTGCAGACCCTGTGACGCCAGCCTTAAAGGTACGTGCAGACCCTGTGACGCCAGCCTTAGAGGTACGTGCAGACGTCTGTGACGCCAGCCTTAGAGGTACGTGCAGACGTCTGTGACGCCAGCCTTAAAGGAACGTGCAGACATCAGTGACGCCAGCCTTAGAGGTACGTGCAGACCTCTGTGACGCCAGCCTTAGAGGTACGTGCAGACCCTGTGACGCCAGCCTTAGAGGTACGTGCAGACCCTGTGACACCAGCCTTAGAGGTACGTGCAGACGTCTGTGACGCCAGCCTTAGAGGTACGTGTAGACGCCTGTGACGCCAGCCTTAGAGGTACGTGCAGACGTCTGTGACGCCAGACTTAGAGGTACGTGCAGACGTCTGTGACGCCAGCCTTAGAGGTACGTGCAGACCCTGTGACGCCAGCCTTAGAGGTACGTGCAGACGTCTGTGACGCCAGACTTAGAGGTACGTGCAGACGTCTGTGACGCCAGCCTTAGAGGTACATGCAGACCCTGTGACACCAGCCTTAGAGGTACGTGCAGACGTCTGTGACGCCAGCCTTAGAGGTACGTGCAGACGTCTGTGACGCCAGCCTTAGAGGTACGTGCAGACGTCTGTGACGCCAGCCTTAGAGGTACGTGCAGACCTCTGTGACGCCAGCCTTAGAGGTACGTGCAGACGTCTGTGACGCCAGCCTTAGAGGTACATGCAGACCCTGTGACACCAGCCTTAGAGGTACGTGCAGACGTCTGTGACGCCAGACTTAGAGGTACGTGCAGACGTCTGTGACGCCAGCCTTAGAGGTACGTGCAGACGTCTGTGACGCCAGCCTTAGAGGTACGTGCAGACCCTGTGACGCCAGCCTTAGAGGTACGTGCAGACGTCTGTGACGCCAGCCTTAGAGGTACGTGCAGACGTCTGTGACGCCAGCCTTAGAGGTACGTGCAGACGTCTGTGACGCCAGCCTTAGAGGTACGTGCAGACGTCTGTGACGCCAGCCTTAGAGGTACGTGCAGACCTCTGTGACGCCAGCCTTAGAGGTACGTGCAGACGTCTGTGACGCCAGCCTTAGAGGTACGTGCAGACGTCTGTGACGCCAGCCTTAGAGGTACGTGCAGACCTCTGTGACGCCAGCCTTAGAGGTACGTGCAGACGTCTGTGACGCCAGCCTTAGAGGTACGTGCAGACGTCTGTGACGCCAGCCTTAGAGGTACGTGCAGACGTCTGTGACGCCAGCCTTAGAGGTACGTGCAGACCTCTGTGACGCCAGCCTTAGAGGTACGTGCAGACATCTGTGACGCCAGCCTTAGAGGTACGTGCAGACGTCTGTGACGCCAGCCTTAGAGGTACGTGCAGACCTCTGTGACGCCAGCCTTAGAGGTACGTGCAGACGTCTGTGACACCAGCCTTAGAGGTACGTGCAGACCTCTGTGACGCCAGCCTTAGAGGTACGTGCAGACGTCTGTGACGCCAGCCTTAGAGGTACGTGCAGACCCTGTGACGCCAGCCTTAGAGGTACGTGCAGACGTCTGTGACGCCAGCCTTAGAGGTACGTGCAGACGTCTGTGACGCCAGCCTTAGAGGTACGTGCAGACGTCTGTGACGCCAGCCTTAGAGGTACGTGCAGACGTCTGTGATGCCAGCCTTAGAGGTACGTGCAGACCTCTGTGACGCCAGCCTTAGAGGTACGTGCAGACGTCTGTGACGCCAGCCTTAGAGGTACGTGCAGACGTCTGTGACGCCAGCCTTAGAGGTACGTGCAGACCTCTGTGACGCCAGCCTTAGAGGTACGTGCAGACGTCTGTGACGCCAGCCTTAGAGGTACATGCAGACCTCTGTGACGCCAGCCTTAGAGGTACGTGCAGACCCTGTGACGCCAGCCTTAGAGGTACGTGTAGACGTCTGTGACGCCAGCCTCAGAGGTACGTGCAGACGTCTGTGACGCCAGCCTTAGAGGTACGTGCAGACGTCTGTGACGCCAGCCTTAAAGGTACGTGCAGACATCTGTGACGCCAGCCTTAAAGGTACGTGCAGACGTCTGTGACGCCAGCCTTAAAGGTACGTGCAGACCCTGTGACGCCAGCCTTAGAGGTACGTGCAGACGTCTGTGACGCCAGCCTTAGAGGTACATGCAGACGTCTGTGACGCCAGCCTTAGAGGTACGTGCAGACGTCTGTGACGCCAGCCTTAAAGGTACGTGCAGACATCTGTGACGCCAGCCTTAAAGGTACGTGCAGACGTCTGTGACGCCAGCCTTAAAGGTACGTGCAGATGTCTGTGACGCCAGCCTTAGAGGTACGTGCAGACGTCTGTGACGCCAGCCTTAGAGGTACATGCAGACCCTGTGACGCCAGCCTTAGAGGTACGTGCAGACGTCTGTGACGCCAGCCTTAGAGGTACGTGCAGACCCTGTGACGCCAGCCTTAGAGGTACGTGCAGACGTCTGTGACGCCAGCCTTAGAGGTACGTGCAGACACTGTGACGCCAGCCTTAGAGGTACGTGCAGACCTCTGTGACGCCAGCCTTAGAGGTACGTGCAGACGTCTGTGACGCCAGCCTTAGAGGTACGTGCAGACGTCTGTGACGCCAGCCTTAGAGGTACGTGCAGACGTCTGTGACGCCAGCCTTAGAGGTATGTGCAGACGTCTGTGACGCCAGCCTTAGAGGTACGTGCAGACGTCTGTGACGCCAGCCTTAGAGGTACGTGCAGACCTCTGTGACGCCAGCCTTAGAGGTACGTGCAGACATCTGTGACGCCAGCCTTAGAGGTACGTGCAGACGTCTGTGACGCCAGCCTTAGAGGTACGTGCAGACCTCTGTGACGCCAGCCTTAGAGGTACGTGCAGACGTCTGTGACACCAGCCTTAGAGGTACGTGCAGACCTCTGTGACGCCAGCCTTAGAGGTACGTGCAGACGTCTGTGACGCCAGCCTTAAAGGTACGTGCAGACATCTGTGACGCCAGCCTTAGAGGTACGTGCAGACGTCTGTGACGCCAGCCTTAAAGGTACGTGCAGACCCTGTGACGCCAGCCTTAGAGGTACGTGCAGACGTCTGTGACGCCAGCCTTAGAGGTACGTGCAGACGTCTGTGACGCCAGCCTTAGAGGTACGTGCAGACGTCTGTGACACCAGACTTAGAGGTACGTGCAGACGTCTGTGACGCCAGCCTTAGAGGTACGTGCAGACGTCTGTGACGCCAGCCTTAGAGGTACGTGCAGACGTCTGTGACGCCAGCCTTAGAGGTACGTGCAGACGTCTGTGACGCCAGCCTTAGAGGTACGTGCAGACGTCTGTGACGCCAGCCTTAGAGGTACGTGCAGACGTCTGTGACGCCAGCCTTAGAGGTACGTGCAGACGTCTGTGACGCCAGACTTAGAGGTACGTGCAGACGTCTGTGACGCCAGCCTTAGAGGTACATGCAGACGTCTGTGACGCCAGCCTTAAAGGAACGTGCAGACATCAGTGACGCCAGCCTTAGAGGTACGTGCAGACCTCTGTGACGCCAGCCTTAGAGGTACGTGCAGACCCTGTGACGCCAGCCTTAGAGGTACGTGCAGACCCTGTGACACCAGCCTTAGAGGTACGTGCAGACGTCTGTGACGCCAGCCTTAGAGGTACGTGTAGACGCCTGTGACGCCAGCCTTAGAGGTACGTGCAGACCTCTGTGACACCAGCCTTAGAGGTACGTGCAGACGTCTGTGACGCCAGCCTTAAAGGTACGTGCAGACATCTGTGACGCCAGCCTTAAAGGTACGTGCAGACGTCTGTGACGCCAGCCTTAAAGGTACGTGCAGACCCTGTGACGCCAGCCTTAGAGGTACGTGCAGACGTCTGTGACGCCAGCCTTAGAGGTACATGCAGACGTCTGTGACGCCAGCCTTAGAGGTACGTGCAGACGTCTGTGACGCCAGCCTTAAAGGTACGTGCAGACATCTGTGACGCCAGCCTTAAAGGTACGTGCAGACGTCTGTGACGCCAGCCTTAGAGGTACGTGCAGACGTCTGTGACACCAGACTTAGAGGTACGTGCAGACGTCTGTGACGCCAGCCTTAGAGGTACGTGCAGACGTCTGTGACGCCAGCCTTAGAGGTACGTGCAGACGTCTGTGACGCCAGCCTTAGAGGTACGTGCAGACGTCTGTGACGCCAGCCTTAGAGGTACGTGCAGACGTCTGTGACGCCAGCCTTAGAGGTACGTGCAGACGTCTGTGACGCCAGCCTTAGAGGTACGTGCAGACGTCTGTGACGCCAGACTTAGAGGTACGTGCAGACGTCTGTGACGCCAGCCTTAGAGGTACATGCAGACGTCTGTGACGCCAGCCTTAAAGGAACGTGCAGACATCAGTGACGCCAGCCTTAGAGGTACGTGCAGACCTCTGTGACGCCAGCCTTAGAGGTACGTGCAGACCCTGTGACGCCAGCCTTAGAGGTACGTGCAGACCCTGTGACACCAGCCTTAGAGGTACGTGCAGACGTCTGTGACGCCAGCCTTAGAGGTACGTGTAGACGCCTGTGACGCCAGCCTTAGAGGTACGTGCAGACCTCTGTGACACCAGCCTTAGAGGTACGTGCAGACGTCTGTGACGCCAGCCTTAAAGGTACGTGCAGACATCTGTGACGCCAGCCTTAAAGGTACGTGCAGACGTCTGTGACGCCAGCCTTAAAGGTACGTGCAGACCCTGTGACGCCAGCCTTAGAGGTACGTGCAGACGTCTGTGACGCCAGCCTTAGAGGTACATGCAGACGTCTGTGACGCCAGCCTTAGAGGTACGTGCAGACGTCTGTGACGCCAGCCTTAAAGGTACGTGCAGACATCTGTGACGCCAGCCTTAAAGGTACGTGCAGACGTCTGTGACGCCAGCCTTAAAGGTACGTGCAGATGTCTGTGACGCCAGCCTTAGAGGTACGTGCAGACGTCTGTGACGCCAGCCTTAGAGGTACATGCAGACCCTGTGACGCCAGCCTTAGAGGTACGTGCAGACGTCTGTGACGACAGCCTTAGAGGTACGTGCAGACCCTGTGACGCCAGCCTTAGAGGTACGTGCAGACGTCTGTGACGCCAGCCTTAGAGGTACGTGCAGACACTGTGACGCCAGCCTTAGAGGTACGTGCAGACCTCTGTGACGCCAGCCTTAGAGGTACGTGCAGACGTCTGTGACGCCAGCCTTAGAGGTACGTGCAGACGTCTGTGACGCCAGCCTTAGAGGTACGTGCAGACGTCTGTGACGCCAGCCTTAGAGGTATGTGCAGACGTCTGTGACGCCAGCCTTAGAGGTACGTGCAGACGTCTGTGACGCCAGCCTTAGAGGTACGTGCAGACCTCTGTGACGCCAGCCTTAGAGGTACGTGCAGACATCTGTGACGCCAGCCTTAGAGGTACGTGCAGACGTCTGTGACGCCAGCCTTAGAGGTACGTGCAGACCTCTGTGACGCCAGCCTTAGAGGTACGTGCAGACGTCTGTGACACCAGCCTTAGAGGTACGTGCAGACCTCTGTGACGCCAGCCTTAGAGGTACGTGCAGACGTCTGTGACGCCAGCCTTAAAGGTACTTGCAGACATCTGTGACGCCAGCCTTAGAGGTACGTGCAGACGTCTGTGACGCCAGCCTTAAAGGTACGTGCAGACGTCTGTGACGCCAGCCTTAAAGGTACGTGCAGACCCTGTGACGCCAGCCTTAGAGGTACGTGCAGACGTCTGTGACGCCAGCCTTAGAGGTACGTGCAGACGTCTGTGACGCCAGCCTTAGAGGTACGTGCAGACGTCTGTGACACCAGACTTAGAGGTACGTGCAGACGTCTGTGACGCCAGCCTTAGAGGTACGTGCAGACGTCTGTGACGCCAGCCTTAGAGGTACGTGCAGACGTCTGTGACGCCAGCCTTAGAGGTACGTGCAGACGTCTGTGACGCCAGCCTTAGAGGTACGTGCAGACGTCTGTGACGCCAGCCTTAGAGGTACATGCAGACGTCTGTGGCGCCAGCCTTAGAGGTACGTGCAGACGTCTGTGACGCCAGCCTTAGAGGTACGTGCAGACCTCTGTGACGCCAGCCTTAGAGGTACGTGCAGACGTCAGTGACGCCAGCCTTAGAGGTACGTGCAGACCTCTGTGACGCCAGACTTAGAGGTACGTGCAGACGTCAGTGACGCCAGCCTTAGAGGTACGTGCAGACCTCTGTGACGCCAGCCTTAGAGGTACGTGCAGACGTCTGTGACGCCAGCCTTAAAGGTACGTGCAGAAGTCTGTGACGCCAGCCTTAGAGGTACGTGCAGACTCTGTGACGCCAGCCTTAGAGGTACGTGCAGACGTCTGTGACGCCAGCTTTAGAGGTACGTGCAGACGTCTGTGACGCCAGCCTTAGAGGTACGTGCAGACGTCTGTGACGCCAGCCTTAGAGGTACGTGCAGATGTCTGTGACGCCAGCTTTAGAGGTACGTGCAGACCCTGTGACGCCAGCCTTAGAGGTACGTGCAGACGTCTGTGACGCCAGCCTTAGAGGTACGTGCAGACGTCTGTGACGCCAGCCTTAGAGGTACGTGCAGATGTCTGTGACGCCAGCTTTAGAGGTACGTGCAGACCCCCTGTGACGCCAGCCTTAGAGGTACGTGCAGACGTCTGTGACGCCAGCCTTAGAGGTACGTGCAGACGTCTGTGACGCCAGCCTTAAAGGTACGTGCAGACGTCTGTGACGCCAGCCTTAGAGGTACGTGCAGACGTCTGTGACGCCAGCCTTAAAGGTACGTGCAGACCCTGTGACGCCAGACTTAGAGGTACGTGCAGACGTCTGTGACGCCAGCCTTAGAGGTACGTGCAGACGTCTGTGACGCCAGCCTTAGAGGTACGTGCAGACGTCTGTGACGCCAGCCTTAGAGGTACGTGCAGACGTCTGTGACGCCAGCCTTAGAGGTACGTGCAGACCTCTGTGACGCCAGCCTTAGAGGTACGTGCAGACCTTTGTGACGCCAGCCTTAGAGGTACGTGCAGACCCTGTGACGCCAGCCTTAGAGGTACATGCAGACGTCTGTGACGCCAGCCTTAGAGGTACGTGCAGACGTCTGTGACGCCAGCCTTAGAGGTACGTGCAGACGTCTGTGACTCCAGCCTTAGAGGTACGTGCAGACTCTGTGACGCCAGCCTTAGGGGTATGTGCAGACCCTGTGACGCCAGCCTTAGAGGTACGTGCAGACCCTGTGACGCCAGCCTTAGAGGTACGTGCAGACCATGTGACGCCAGCTTTAGAGGAACGTGCAGACCCTGTGACGCCAGCTTTAGAGGTACGTGCAGACGTCTGTGACGCCAGCCTTAAAGGTACGTGCAGACGTCTGTGACGCCAGCCTTAGAGGTACGTGCAGACGTCTGTGACACCAGCCTTAGAGGTACGTGCAGACGTCTGTGACGCCAGCCTTAGAGGTACGTGCAGACCCTGTGACGCCAGCCTTAAAGGTACGTGCAGACCTCTGTGACGCCAGCCTTAGAGGTACGTGCAGACCTCTGTGACGCCAGCCTTAGAGGTACGTGCAGACCCTGTGACGCCAGCCTTAGAGGTACGTGCAGACGTCTGTGACGCCAGCCTTAGAGGTACGTGCAGACGTCTGTGACGCCAGCCTTAGAGGTACGTGCAGACGTCTGTGACGCCAGCCTTAGAGGTACGTGCAGACCCTGTGACGCCAGCCTTAGAGGTACGTGCAGACCCTGTGACGCCAGCCTTAGAGGTACCTGCAGACCCTGTGACGCCAGCCTTAGAGGTACGTGCAGACGTCTGTGACGCCAGCCTTAGAGGTACGTGCAGACGTCTGTGACGCCAGCCTTAGAGGTACGTGCAGACCTCTGTGACGCCAGCCTTAGAGGTACGTGCAGACGTCTGTGACGCCAGCCTTAGAGGTACGTGCAGACGTCTGTGACGCCAGCCTTAGAGGTACGTGCAGACGTCTGTGACGCCAGCCTTAAAGGTACGTGCAGACCCTGTGACGCCAGCCTTAGAGGTACGTGCAGACGTCTGTGACGCCAGCCTTAGAGGTACGTGCAGACGTCTGTGACGCCAGCCTTAGAGGTACGTGCAGACGTCTGTGACGCCAGCCTTAAAGGTACGTGCAGACCTCTGTGACGCCAGCCTTAGAGGTACGTGCAGACCCTGTGACATCCATGACGCTCTTTCCTGGTCTTACCATCTCCTGTTTCATTGCTATGGATTCAGGAAGATGTGCGCCTTTCATTTCCTAAACCCTTTGGTTCTACTAATCAGAGAAACAGCCCCGAACCTTCGAGTGGCGTCATCAGCCGTGGTCCTGGCGCCTCCATGAAGGCATTAGATACTGAGCGTCTTCATCACGCCCCGTCCCGGGCGTATGCTATTCATACAAATCTGTGTTTTGCTGTGGACCCTGCGACAAGCGCTCTCTGCGGGAACATAAGGTCCGGACCCAGAAACCAGCGGCTGAAAAAAACCCCCAAAAATGACAGAGGAGGGAAAATAAAAAGTAATAGGTTCTTACGGCAGAGAGATAAAATCCATAATGTGCAGCGTCCTCCTAATAACATCGCATCGTAGACAGCGTTTATGGCGATACCTCCGGGGGCTGTAGGAACGCCAGTCTTGGCCGCTTGAAAGAAACTAATTTTCTAGAGTGGATGGAGTGAGGCCGGACCAGAGCTGGGAATTCAAGGGCGGTCAGGATGTGCCGGGGACGGGGCGGCGGGAGGAAGCGATGGACTCCGGAGTGAGGAGTGATGTATTAGAGGCAGATGAAGGGCGACATTGCTAATACGGAAGGAAAAGCCTTCTGCTCTGGAAATATAAACCGTGCTAACAGCCACTGAAAACTCAATCTGCCCCGCACCGCCGCTGACACCGCCGCCCAATTTATTTACCTGCAAATAAGAATTCAATGTCTTCAGGAATGGGCCCCAGGAATGAGCCCGTGTCACCCATTACAGGAGCGGCGTGTAGGGATTAATGGAAAGTGAGAACAGGCGGCTGTGTTCCCGGCCGGATCTGGTTAGGAGGGTTGTCACCACATGGAAAGAGCTGGCAGCTCCATTACCCCTCGTGTATACCCCCCCCGTGTATCTGCTGACATCAGCCCCTCGTGTATACCCCCCCCGTGTATCTGCTGACATCAGCCCCTCGTGTATACAGCCCCCGTGTATCTGCTGACATCAGCCCCTCGTGTATACAGCCCCCGTGTATCTACTGACATCATTTCCTCGTGTATACAGCCCCCATGTATCTGCTGACATCATCCCCTCGTGTATACAGCCCCCGTGTATCTGCTGACATCAGCCCCTCGTGTATACAGCCCCCGTGTATCTGCTGACATCAGCCCCTCGTGTATACAGCCCCCGTGTATCTGCTGACATCAGCCCCTCATGTATACAGCCCCCGTGTATCTGCCGATATCAGCCCCTCGTGTATACAGCCCCCGTGTATCTGCTGACATCAGCCCCTCGTGTATACAGCCCCTGTGTATCTGCTGACATCATTTCCTCGTGTATACAGCCCCCATGTATCTGCTGACATCAGCCCCTCATGTATACAGTCCCTGTATATCTGCTGACATCAGCCCCTCGTGTATACAGTCCCTGTATATCTGCTGACATCAGCCCCTCGTGTATACAGTCCCTGTGTATCTGCCGACATCAGCCCCTCGTGTATACAGTCCCTGTGTATCTGCTGACATCATCCCCTCGTGTATACACCCCCCCGTGTATCTGCTGACATCATCCCCTCGTGTATACAGCCCCCGTGTATCTGCTGACATCAGCCCCTCGTGTATACAGCCCCTGTGTATCTGCTGACATCATCCCCTCGTGTATACAGCCCCCGTGTATCTGCTGACATCATCCCCTCGTGTATACACCCCCCCGTGTATCTGCTGACATCATCCCCTCGTGTATACAGCCCCCGTGTATCTGCTGACATCGGCCCCTCGTGTATACAGCCCCTGTGTATCTGCTGACATCATCCCCTCGTGTATACAGCCCCCGTGTATCTGCTGACATCATCCCCTCGTGTATACAGCCCCCGTGTATCTGCTGACATCATCCCCTCGTGTATACAGTCCCCGTGTATCTGCTGACATCAGCCCCTCGTGTATACAGTCCCCGTGTATCTGCTGACATCAGCCCCTCATGTATATAGTCCCTGTGTATCTGCTGACATCAGCCCCTCGTGTATACAGCCCCTGTGTATCTGCTGACATCAGCCCCTCGTGTATACAGCCCCCGTGTATCTGCTGACATCAGCCCCTCGTGTATACAGTCCCTGTGTATCTGCCGACATTGTCCCCTCGTGTATACAGCCCCCGTGGATCTGCCGACATCAGCCCCTCGTGTATACAGTCCCTGTGTATCTGCTGACATCATCCCCTCGTGTATACAGCCCCCGTGGATCTGCCGACATCAGCCCCTCGTGTATACAGTCCCTGTGTATCTGCCGACATCAGCCCCTCGTGTATATAGTCCCTGTGTATCTGCTGATATCAGCCCCTTGTGTATACAGCCTCTGTGTATCTGCCGACATCAGCCCCTCGTGTATATAGTCCCTGTGTATCTGCTGACATCAGCCCCTCGTGTATATAGTCCCTGTGTATCTGCCGACATCAGCCCCTCGTGTATACAGCCCCCGTGTATCTACTGACATCGGCCCCTCGTGTATACAGTCCCTGTGTATCTGCCGACATCAGCCCCTTGTGTATACAGCCCCTGTATATCTACTGACATCGGCCCCTCGTGTATACAGCCCCTGTATATCTACTGACATCAGCCCCTCGTGTATACAGCCCCTGTATATCTACTGACATCAGCCCCTCGTGTATACAGCCCCTGTGTATCTGCCGACATCAGCCCCTCGTGTATACAGTCCCTGTGTATCTGTTGACATCATCCCCTCGTGTATACAGTCCGTGTATCTGCTGACATCAGCCCCTCGTGTATACAGCCCCCGTGTATCTGCCGACATCAGCCCCTCGTGTATACAGTCCCCGTGTATCTGCTGACATCATCCCCTCGTGTATACAGTCCCCGTGTATCTGCCGACATCAGCCCCTCGTGTATACAGTCCCTGTGTATCTGCCGACATCAGCCCCTCGTGTATACAGCCCCTGTGTATCTGCCGACATCAGCCCCTCGTGTATACAGCCCCTGTGTATCTGCCGACATCAGCCCCTCGTGTATACAGTCCCCGTGTATCTGCTGACATCATCCCCTCGTGTATACAGTCCCCGTGTATCTGCCGACATCATCCCCTTGTGTATACACCCCCCGTGTATCTGCCGACATCAGCCCCTCGTGTATACAGTCCCTGTGTATCTGCCGACATCAGCCCCTCGTGTATATAGTCCCTGTGTATCTGCCGACATCAGCCCCTCGTGTATACAGCCCCTGTATATCTACTGACATCGGCCCCTCGTGTATACAGTCCCTGTGTATCTGCCGACATCAGCCCCTCGTGTATACAGCCCCTGTATATCTACTGACATCGGCCCCTCGTGTATACGGCCCCTGTAGACTAATGGCTGCCTTGGATTACCATTCTCTTGAGAGGTGGCTTCTTATTGTGGTGCCCCTAGTTTTCTGACATTTATGACATGCCCTAAGTCTAGAGATTGAGGATCCCTCAGATTCCTAAAGCTTGGATGCTGTGGAAGGCTAGAGGACTGGAGCCATCGTATAGTCCTCAGATCATCAGCACCTCATGGTGACAATCCAAGAACAACCAGATGTGATCATCTAACAATGAGCCGCTGGAGACCACCGAGCTGCACAAAGTCTACCGCCTCGTTGCCCATCTTTTGGCCTGGAGCTTGTACGACTCCATTCAGGGTACGACCGGTGGAGCAGACCACCCCGGCTTTCACAGAGTGATGGGGCCCTAATGCTACAGGTCACTACAGTGCAGCAGAGGACCACCTCAGGTGGAGATGACTGTGGGGCAATCACTTCTCAGCAGATTCAGTATTAACCGTTAGATCTTGTTGATAACCCATCCTGTGGGTGCGATGAAGGCTAAGAGTGGGCGTGAACATGTTCTGAACAGCGGGAGGTCCTCATCTCCTGTGGGGTCCAGTACTGAATCAGGTCATCTCCAGTGGAGGCATCCGTGTTACAGACCTCGCCTCCATCTCATTTCACTAATTTAACCCTTTAGCCGTAAGATTTCTCCATCTGTCCCCCACCTTGGAAGATCCTGGAGGCGCAGAATGTGTGTAATCCCACTGGCGGGGATCTCATTGATCTTAGGTAATAAATACCTGGGTATAAAAGACTTATTGTATGGCACGGCTCCCCGACTGTGTGGCGGGATGTACCTGGCAGTATACTGGAGATGGTGGACTAGCATCAGATGTAGCATCACAAATAGCCTGTACCCCCCAATATCACTAGGGTGGCCACCTTTCCAACAAAAAATACCACCAAAGTTAAGCTACACCCTAAAGTGGGTGTGGATGTGGGCGTGGCTTAACACAGGGTGTTAAGTTGCTATGTCATAATGTGGCTCTCAGTATTAATAATGCCTCCATTAGTGCCCCCTAGTAATAGTAATGCCCCCAGTAGTGCCGCTCAGTAATACTAATGCCTCCATTAGTGCCCCCAGAATTAATACTGCCCCCGTTAGTGCCCCCAGTATTATTAATGCCCCCAAGTATTAATGCCTCCATTAGTGCCCCAGAATTAATAATGCCTTCATTAGTTCCCCCTAGTAATATTAATGCCCCAAGTAGTACCCCCCAGTAATAGTAATGCCTCCAGTAGTGCCCCCTAGTAGTAGTAATGCCCCTAGTAATAGTAATGGCCCCAGTAGTCCTCCCCAGTAGTAGTAATGCCCCCAGTAATAGTAATGGCCCCAGTAATATTAATGGCCCCAGTAGTGCCCCCAGTAATATTAATGGCCCCACTAGTGCCCCCAGTAATAGTAATGCCCCCAATAGTGCCCCCCAGTAATAGTAATGCCCGCAGTAGTGCCCCCAGTAATAGTAATTCCCCTAGTAATTGTAATGCCCCCAGTATTGCCCCCCAGTAATAGTAATGCATCCAGTAATAGTAATGTCCCCAGTAGTGCCCCCAAGTAATAGTAATGCCCCCAGTAGTGCCCCCCAGTAATAGTAATGTCCCCAGTAATAGTAATGCCCCCCAGTAATAGTAATGGCCAAAGTAGTGCCCCCTAGTAATAGTAATGACCCCAGCAGTGCCCCCCCAGTAATAGTAATGCCCCCAGTAATAGTAGTGCCCCCCAGTAGTAGTAATGCCCCTATTAATAGTAATGACCCCAGTAGTGCCCCCAGTAATAGTAATGCCCCCAATAGTGCCCCCAGTAATAGTAATTCCCCCAGTAGTGCCCCCCAGTAATAGTAATGCCCCCACTATTAGTAATGCCCCCAGTAGTGCCCCCCAGTAATAGTAATGCCCCAGTAGTGCCCTCCGGTAATAGTAATGCCCCCAGTGATTGTAATGTCCACAGTAGTGCCCCAAGTAATAGTAATGCCTCCAGTAGTGCCCCCCAGTAATAGTAATGTCCCCAGTAGTGCCCCCCAGTAATAGTATTTCCCCCAGTAATAGTAATGTCCCCAGTAGTGCCCCCAGATAATAGTAATGCCCCCAGTAATAGTAATGCCCCCCAGTAATAGTAATGCCCCTAGTAATAGTAATGCCCCCCAGTAATAGTAATGGCCACAGTAGTGCCCCCTAGTAATAGTAATGCCCCCAGTAGTGCCCCCAGTAATAGTAATGCCCCACAGTAATAGTAATGTCCCTAGTAGTGCCCCCCAGTAGTAGTAATAGTAATGCCCCTATTAATAGTAATGGCCCCAGTAGTGCCCCCAGTAATAGTAATACCCCCAATAGTGCCCCCAATAATAGTAATGCCCCCAGTAGTGCCCCCAGTAATAGTAATGCCACCAGTATTATTAATTCCTCCAGTAGTGCCCCCCAGTAATAGTAATGCCCCCAGTGATAGTAATGTCCCCAGTAGTGCCCCCAAGTAATAGTAATGCCCCCAGTAGTGCCCCCCAGTAATAGTAATGTCCCCAGTAGTGCCCCCAGATAATAGTAATGCCCCCAGTAGTGCCCCCCAGTAATAGTAATGCCCCCCAGTAATAGTAAAGGCCACAGTAGTGCCTCCTAGTAATAGTAATCCCCAAATAGTGCCCCCAGTAATAGTAATAGCCACAGTATTGCCCCTAGTAATAGTAATGCCCCCAGTAGTGCCCCCCAGTAATAGTAATGCTCCCAGTAGTGCCCCCAGTAATAGTAATGCTCCCAGTAGTGCCCCCCCAGTAATAGTAATGCCCCCAGTAGTGCCCCCAAGTAATAGTAATGCCCCCTAGTATTAGTAAAGCCCCCAGTAGTGCCCCCCAGTAATATTAATGCTCCCAGTAGTGCCCCCAGTAATAGTAATGCTCCCAGTAGTGCCCCCCCAGTAATAGTAATGCACCCAGTAGTGCCCCCAAGTAATAGTAATGCCCCTATTAATAGTAATGCCCCCAGTAGTGCCCCCCAGTAATAGTAATGCTCCCAGTAGTGCCCCCAGTAATAGTAATGCTCCCAGTAGTGCCCCCCAGTAATAGTAATGCCCCCAGTAGTGCCCCCAAGTAATAGTAATGCCTCCTAGTAATAGTAAAGCCCCCAGTAGTTCCCCCCAGTAAGAGTAATCCCGCCTCCTTTTCTCTGTGCCAAAAAACTAAAAAATCACAGGACCTGCAAGACGTCATCACGCAGGAGCGCGGGACCTGTCCTAAACTTCCAGTCAGCAAGGGGCGTTCACCGCTGTGTGAGCAAATGGAGGAGGGGAGTTTTTTTTTTAACACAAGTGGGAGGTAAAGGCTGCACTAATGAGCGCTCCGCAGCAGCGGCAGGGGCCCAAAATCACTGCCCAGGTGGCAACCATACTCACAGCATGTCCGGACCATTATTATGTAATATAAGAGCACATTACAGGAGGAGGTATAAGAGGAGAGCACTATAACTCCCAGCATGTCCGGACCATTATTATGTAATATAAGAGCACATTACAGGAGGAGGTATAAGAGGAGAGCACTATAACTCCCAGCATGTTCGGACCATTATTATGTAATATAAAACCACATTACAGGAGGTATAAGAGGAGAGGACTATAACTCCCAACATGTCTGGACCATTTTTTATGTAATATCAGATGATAATGCAGGAGGAGGTATAAGAGGAGATAACTACAACTCCCAGCATTACCCTGGCTTTTACATGTGTCTCCCTTCTCCTCACATACCGCCATCACAGGTCCTTCAGCAGGACTCCTCTGCACAACTGAACTCCGCCCCCTGAACGGGTCACATGACAGTGACATCATCACAGGTCCTTCAGCAGGAATCCTCTACTCTGCTGAGCTCCACGCCCTGCACTGATCACATGAGAGTGATGTCATCACAAGTCCTTCAGCTCTGAAGATGCTGCTGGTGTCAGATTTGTATACAGACTGCAGAGCGCAGTGCTGAGGTAGAGATTAATGTCAGTAGTGTCCTGTGTGTGCAGCGCATGTACTGTGGGAGACAGGAAACGTCACAGAATACACTGCCAATTATAATACCGGCATCGGCTGTCAGAAAATATTACCCCCTGATATCACATGACCTGTACAAGCCGTGCACCCCCTGATATCACATGACCTGTACAAGCCGTGCACCCCCTGATATCACGTGACCTGTACCAGCCGTGCACCCCCTGATATCACATGACCTGTACAAGCCGTGCACCCCCTGATATCACATGACCTGTACAAGCCGTGCACCCCCTGATATCACATGACCTGTACAAGCCGTGCACTCCCTGATATCAAATGACCTGTACAAGCCGTGCACCCCCTGATATCACATGACCTGTACAAGCCGTGCACCCCCTGATATCACATGACCTGTACCAGCCGTGCACCCCCTGATATTACATGACCTGTACAAGCCGTGCACCCCCTGATATCACATGACCTGTACAAGCCGTGCACCCCCTGATATCAAATGACCTGTACAAGCCGTGTAGCCCGTAATATCACATGACCTGTACAAGCCATGCACCCCCTGATATCACATGACCTGTACAAGCTGTGCACCCCCTGATATCACATGACCTGTACAAGCCGTGCACCCCCTGATATCACATGACCTGTACAAGCCGTGTACCCCCTGATATCACATGATCTGTACAAGCCGTGCACCCCCTGATATCACATGATCTGTACAAGCCGTGCACCCCCTGATATCACATGATCTGTACAAGCCGCGCACCCCCTGATATCACATGACCTGTACCAGCCATGCACCCCCTGATATCAAATGACCTGTACAAGCCGTGTAGCCCGTAATATCACATGACCTGTACAAGCCGTGCACCCCCTGATATCACATGACCTGTACAAGCCGTGCACCCCCTGATATCACATGACCTGTACAAGCCGTGCACCCCCTGATATCACATGACCTGTACAAGCCGTGTAGCCCGTAATATCACATGACCTGTACAAGCCGTGCACCCCCTGATATCACATGACCTGTACAAGCCGTGCACCCCCTGATATCACATGACCTGTACAAGCCGTGCACCCCCTGATATCACATGACCTGTACAAGCCGTGCACCCCCTGATATCACATGACCTGTACAAGCCGTGCACCCCCTGATATCACATGACCTGTACAAGCCGTGCACCCCCTGATATCAAATGACCTGTACAAGCCGTGCACCCCCTGATATCACATGACCTGTACCAGCCGTGCACCCCTGATATCACATGACCTGTACAAAGCCGTGCACCCCCTGATATCACATGACCTGTACAAGCCGTGCACCCCCTGATATCACATGACCTGTACAAGCCGTGCACCCCCTGATATCACATGACCTGTACAAGCCGTGCACCCCCTGATATCCCATGACCTGTACAAGCCGTGCACCTCCTGATATCACATGACCTGTACAAGCCGTGCACCCCCTGATATCACATGACCTGTACAAGCCGTGCACCCCCTGATATCACATGACTTGTACAAGCCGTGCACCCCCTGATATCCCATGACCTGTACAAGCCGTGCACCCCCTGATATCACATGACCTGTACAAGCCGTGCACCCCCTGATATCACATGACCTGTACAAGCCGTGCACCCCCTGATATCACATGACCTGTACAAGCCGTGCACCCCCTGATATCACATGACCTGTACAAGCCGTGCACCCCCTGATATCACATGACCTGTACAAGCCGTGCACCCCCTGATATCCCATGACCTGTACAAGCCGTGCACCTCCTGATATCACATGACCTGTACAAGCCGTGCACCCCCTGATATCACATGACCTGTACAAGCCGTGCACCCCCTGATATCACATGACCTGTACAAGCCGTGCACCCCCTGATATCACATGACCTGTACAAGCCGTGCACCCCCTGATATCACATGACCTGTACAAGCCGTGCACCCCCTGATATCACATGACCTGTACAAGCCGTGTACCCCCTGATATCACATGACCTGTACAAGCCGTGTACCCCCTGATATTACATGACCTGTACAAGCCGTGCACCCCCTGATATCACATGACCTGTACAAGCCGTGTACCCCCTGATATCACATGACCTGTACAAGCCGTGTACCCCCTGATATTACACGACCTGTACAAGCCGTGCACCCCCTGATATCACATGACCTGTACCAGCCGTGCACCCCCTGATATCACATGACCTGTACAAGCCGCACATTTAATGGCCAGAGCTCGACCTCAGGATGTTCCTCTTCCCCTTGTTTACTTGAATTGTGTATCCTTTGCGCTGCGTAAGCTCAAACGTCCCATGTGGCCACCCTAGTTGGGGCCCCTCTTCGATGGGACCGCTGAAGTGGCATTGGTGCAATGTCTGTGGCTCTTATGTCATATGACGTTACTCCACGTATCTCTTCTACTTTGGTCATACATGTAATTACGACGCATTGCCCATCGCATTAAACGGGAGGATCTGATTACGTTATGTCCCTTTAAGAGGACCTCTCGCCTCTCCTGACATGTCCGTTGTAGTAACTACTTGCATCCCCCATGTAATGACAATTATGGAGTGTCCATTTTTTGTGTTGTGCCGTTCCTCTGTTATCTCTACTAGAAGTTATGACTGGATTGCCAGCAGCTTGCAGTAAAGGTACAGATGGTTGTTACCAGATTGATGCCAGCTGCACTGATTGGACAGAGTCAGACACACCCTCTACTGGTAACTCCCAGCAGTACCTTTACTACAGACTGCTGGCAATTTAGCAGGAATAATACAGGAACGCCACAGCATAGAGTGATAAGAACAGATGCTCCAGAAATGGTATTACACGGGGATGCAGGTAGCTACTAAACCAGACGTGTCAGGAGCGGTGACAGCTCCTCTTTAAACCCTTGATTGTAGGGCGAGTGGAGACGAGAATTCACCACGTGGGCTGAGACGCTGCAGGAAGATAAATCAGCGAATAGAATGACAAGGGGGATCCATGGTGAGAGCGTCCGCGGAGGGAGGGAGGCAGACGGGAGCGCCGCCACAACGAGCTGCTGTCGGATCTCACACGCCAATGCTTTTGTTTTGCGTCTCGCCTGTCTCTAGGCGTCAGGGATCGTTGGCGTTTTGGGGAAGATGTGACGGGATTAGCAAAAGGGAAAATTCCAGTTCTGCATCTGATAAAAAAATTCTGCGAAAAGGCGGAAATAAAGGTGGGTAATGTACAAAGTGCAGCGGAGCTGGAGCCACCATCAATGGCCACAGAGCCGAGTCCCCCTGTGCGGTCCTTGCATGCACCCTGCCCCCAGGGTAGTAAGCGATCATACAAGGGCCCCTTCCTCAGGGGCGTGCACAGAAATCAACAGGCAACGTGGTGAACGCCCCCTAATGGTGCCTGTGCATACACAAAATACCATCTCAGTCAATCACAGTGAGCAGTCTGGAGCTCCTGCTCACCAGGGGCCCCATATTAGTGGCCTTGCTTCTTGCAGCCAGTAGATTCAACTTTTATCTTTCAGAGCCAGGAATCCTCCTTGGAGAGGCGCTGACACCCCCGTGCCTCCAGCATTGACCTGGGAGGCAGTGCTTGTAGAGATGCAACTCAGAGCCGGGCCCTTGACGTCCTGGGCCCCATAACACTGACATGACATAGAAACATAGAAACCTGGAATGTGTCGGCAGATAAGAACCATGTGGCCCATCTAGTCTGCCCAATATACTGAATACTATGGATAGCCCCCGGCCCTATCTTATATGAAGGATGGCCTTATGCCTATCCCATGCATGCTTAAACTCCTTCACTATTTGCAGCTACCACTTCTGCAGGAAGGCTATTCCACGCATCCACTACTCTCTCAGTACAGTAATACTTCCTGATATTACTTTTAAACCTTTGCCCCTCTAATTTAACACTGTGTCCTCTTGTAGCAGTTTTTCTTCTTGTAAATCTTCTCTCCTCTTTTACCTTGTTGATTCCCTTTATGTATTTATTATAGAATTACATATACAATTAGTATAAGTGTCCGTATACAGGGAGTGCAGAATTATTAGGCAAGTGGTAGGCAATTAAGAGTGCCGTATTTGTGTGAGGGGAGGCGGGGCGTTCACTATTTAAACCTGGCCCTCCTCCCCCCACTTGTCGGTTCGAACGATTTCGAATCGGCTTGTGGGTTGGTGCCAGAGAAGGGCATGCGTCACTGGAGGATCGGGGGATCGGCTGCGTCGGGCTCGTCGCTACGGTGATTAGGTAGGCAGGGTGGCTTGCACACCCGTCTCGCTATGTATAACATGTGGGGCTGCCGAGCGTGCCGCCGGTCCCCAGCTGCGATGGAGACTGCCCGCACTCCCGATCGCTTCCGGCACCCCGAGACAGGCACCCCGATCCGCTCCAGGCCCTGCGCTAAGCACCCCCGCTCCCACATGCAGCGTCCCCCAGGCAGGCACCCCTCACCTGTGGCTCAGCAGCGACGGGTCCCGACGTCCGCTCGCATACCCTGAGCATCGGTCACGCCGGCCGTCGGCTCCACGACGCAGCGTTATATATCACTCACTCCCGTATCAGAACGTTCCGCCGTAGAGGAAAACGCCGTCCGCTCACACAGGGATCCATTCATTAGCTGCAATCAGTAAGCGGAGGTCCAGCTGCAGGATCAGGGGGCGGAAGCCGAAACCTATAGGCGATTAATACGCCGCGGCTTTCCCTGTACAAATAGTCGATAGCGGTGGCACGGGATGCAATGTTCCACATGGCGGAGCGCAAATCCCTCACAGCCGATCCTGATGCACGTTCTCCTGGTAATTACAATTAGCGAGGCAGTGAAGGTGGACATGCTTATGTGACTTTCAGTCATGTCTAGGAATCCGCTGCAGAATAAACTCGTCTTCTTTACTGCGCCAAACTCAGGCAAGACGAGATAAGCAGATACTCAGACGTGCACTGTATAACAAGTTAGGATTTCAATGGTTAATTCTAACCTAGAAGGGAATCACTGGCTTGCTGCGCTCCAGCAGGTCCTGACTGATAGAGGGCGACACCTACAGGCCCATACTGGTACTGCAGTCCAGGTGCAGGGCTCCTCTGCTCAGGCACAGTGGCTAGGTACTAAGGCAGGAGTATAAAAAAAATAAAAAAATAAAAAAATAAAAATTTTAAATAAATTTGGAATATGTTCAAGGATCAAATATAAAGAGGGCTTCAAGGAGGGGGGCTGGCCACGTCACTTTGCGCACGCAGCCGGGCCGCCCGTAAGCCCATACGGTCAGTCAGGGGGTTGGTTCGGGCGCAGTCACAATAATCCGGTGGTTAGCTAGGGAGCGGTGGCATGAGTGAAGGGTCGCCCAGCCGGCGTGCGCTCACTCACCACGTCTGTCCTTGGTTATTCAGGTCCACAGGTGGTGGGCTAACTTACGATACTGTGGGGTTCGTGGCTGTCATGGCCGCCAGGTGAGTCAGGGGTGGTGCATGCGGGGGCCAACCCCTTCTTTTCTCCTGCATAGGCTTGGGGGACGGGGGATGGTGGACTATTATGTCCAGGCCTCTGGCGCATCTCTTACAGGGTGGCGCCTACAGTCGTGGCCTTTGGTGGGGGTTAAAAAAAAAAATAAATAAAAAATTATTTATATATATATATATAATGGTATAGATAGGAATGTTGCTTTGCCAGGTCTGTCACGACTACAGACTCCTTATAAAGCCCTGCCACGACTGCAGGCATCAGTCTGTCACGACTACAGACCCGCTCTAAAGCCCTGCCACGACTGCAGGCAACAGTCTGTCACGACTACAGACCCGTTATAAAGCCCTGCCACGACTGCAGGCATCAGTCTGTCACGACTACAGACTCGTTATAAAGTCCTGCCACGACTGCAGGCATCAGTCTGTCACGACTACAGACCCGTTATAAAGCCCTGCCACGACTGCAGGCATCAGTCTGTCACGACTACAGACCCGTTATAAAGCCCTGCCACGACTGCAGGCATCAGTCTGTCACGACTACAGACTCGTTATAAAGTCCTGCCACGACTGCAGGCATCAGTCTGTCACGACTACAGACCCGCTCTAAAGCCCTGCCACGACTGCAGGCACAAATCCGTTACGACTACAGACTCATTATTAAGACCGGCCACGACTGCAGGCATTAGTCTCATGTCAACAGACTCATGAGGTAATACTACCACGTCTACAGGCGATGGTCCGTTACCGCTACTCTCGATGTAGGGTCCCCTCACGACTACAGGGGCTAGTCGGTCACATCACAGACTCGGTCGCACTCCCCGTTAACTACAGGCACTGGGTGGGCATCTACGGGTAGTTGCGTCACGACTACGCACGTGGGTCAGCCACGGCCTGGAGGTCAGCCTTCACGGTCACAGGTAGGTCCAGTTAGGCTTCAGTCTCCCAGCGGGTTCCAGTCACAATAACCAGCCCCTAGGTGAGGGGGGGGCACTCCCGCACCGGCGCACAATGCCAGGGAGCTGTGCGGCTCCTCACGCGGCACACGGTTCAAACCAGCGGGGGCCGGGGACCACGGTAAAGGAAGGGCTCCCTCTGATCCGGTGCACATTGCCAGGGAGTGGCGCTGCTCCCCACGTGGTACGAGTGTCTAGCCGGCGGTGGGTCGGCCCTAGCTGAGGAGGGGGGCTCCCCCGCACTGGTGCATTCTGCCAGGGAGCAGCGTGAGCTCCCCACGCGGCTGGGGGGTAAGGCTCCTCATCTTCAATAAAGTCTGGCACGGGCCGCCGTGCTGTTAGGTAGGCAGGGATCAGGGGAAGGAGTACTAGGCTCGGTCAGGGGGAGCAGATCATAGCGGTGGCTTCCTGCTGCCGGCCGTACGTAAGGTTCCAAGGGGTTATTTAGGCACAGGATGTTAGTTAGTCCGTGCAGGTGACCTGCGTTATACCATGCTCTTCATGCTCGTACTCAGAGCTGTGCCCATACGGGAGCTGCTTAAGTGGTTTATAGTCAAAAAATAAATAAATAAATAAAAAATAAAAAAAATACATTTTTGAGTCTCTCCACGCATGGCTTCTCCGTGTTAGTTTTACACATACGGATCTGCCATTAGAATCTCTCACGCATGGCCTTCTCCGTTTTAGGTTACACATATGACTCCGCCATTAGAGTCTCTCACGCATGCTTCTCCGTTTTAGGTTCACATATGACCTCCGCCATTAGAGTCTCTCACGCATGGCTTCTCCGTGTGAGTTTTACACATACGACTCCGCCATTAGTCTCTCCCGCTCTGGCTTCTCCGTTTTAGGTTGGCACATATGACTCCGCCATTAGAGTCTCTCACGCATGGCTTCTTCCGTTTTAGGTTACACATATGACTCCGCCATTAGAGTCTCTCACGCATGGCTTCTCCGTGTGAGTTTTACACATACGACTCCGCCATTAGTCTCTCACGCCTGGCTTCTCCGTTTTAGGTTGGCACATATGACTCCGCCATTAGAGTCTCTCACGCATGGCTTCTCCGTTTAGGTACACATATGACTCCGCCATTAGAGTCTCTCACGCATGGCTTCTTCCGTGAGTGTTTTACACATACGACTCGCCATTAGTCTCTCACAGCATGGCTTCTTCTCGTTTTAGGTTGGCACATATGACTCCGCCATTAGAGTCTCACGCATGGCTTCTCCGTGTTAGTTTTACACATTTGTCTCCGCCATTAGAATCTCTCACGCATGGCGTCTCCGTGTTAGTTTTAACACATACGGATCTGCCATTAGAATCTCTCACGCATGGCTTCTCCGTTTTAGGTTACACATATGACTCCGCCATTAAGTCTCTCACGCATGGCTTCTCCGTGTGAGTTTTACACATACGACTCCGCCATTAGTCTCTCACGCCTGGCTTCTCCGTTTTAGGTTGGCACATATGACTCCGCCATTAGAGTCTCTCACGCATGGCTTCTCCGTTTTAGGTTGGCACATATGACTCCGCCATTAGAGTCTCTCACGCATGGCTTCTCCGTTTTAGGTTACACATATGACTCCGCCATTAGAGTCTCTCACGCATGGCTTCTCCGTTTAGGTTACACATATGACTCCGCCATTAGAGTCTCTCACGCATGGCTTCTCCGTTTTAGGTTACACATATGACTCCGCCATTAGAGTCTCGCACGCATGGCTTCTCCGTTTTAGTTTTACACATATGACTCCGCCATTAGAGTTTCTCACGCATGGCTTCTTCCGTTTTAGGTTACACATATGACTCCGCCATTAGTCTCTCACGCATGGCTTCTCCGTTTAGGTTCACACATATGTCTCCGCCATTAGAGTCTCACGCATGGCTTCCCCGTTTTAGGTTACACATATGACTCCGCCATTAGAGTCTCTCACGCATGGCTTCTCCGTTTTAGGTTTACACATATGACTCCGCCATTAGAGTCTCTCACGCCTGGCTTCTCCGTTTTAGGTTGGCACATATGACTCCGCCATTAGAATCTCTCACGCATGGCTACTCCGTTTAGGTTTACACATATGTCTCCGCCATTAGAGTCTCTCACGCATGGCTTCTCCGTTTTAGGTTTACACATATGACTCCGCCATTAGAGTCTCTCACGCATGGCTTCTCCGTTTTAGGTTACACATATGACTCCGCCATTAGGAGTCTCTCACGCATGGCTTCTCCGTTTAGGTTACACATATGACTCCGCCATTAGAGTCTCGCACGCATGGCTTCTCCGTTTTAGGTTACACATATGGACTCCGCCATTAGAGTCCCTCACGCAGAGCTTCTCCGTTTTAGTTTTACACATATGACTCCGCCTTAGTCTCTCACGCATGGCTCCGCCATTAGTCTCTCACGCATGGCTACTCCGCTTTAGGTTTACACACAGGACTCCGCCATTAGAGTCTCTCACGCATGGAGGTAAAAAATAAATAAAATAATAAAAATATTCCTCACCAGGCCCAGCTGCGCTGGGACTAGTCTCCCATCTCACCATAGCTAAGAGACTGATGGCCAATTCCTTGGCCAGTAACACTCTGAGGGCTTACAAGACAGCTTGGCGCCTGTTTCAGAGATATGAGAACACCTACCGGCTGCTGGCCGGGGACCTATCACTCACCTATTGGGCTTTGTCGGGGTTTTTGCCACTCTCAATTAAACCTGTCCTATAGCATTGTTAACTATACCTGGCAGGTATTCAGCACCATTGGTACAGGCTACATCCGGACCTACCGTCACTCTTCTCCGCCCACCCGATCAAAGCGGCGTTGAAGGTTTGCGCAAGATGTCTGTTGTGAAACGACATGGGCGTCAGCCATTTACCGGTAGCCTTGTTCAGGCCGTGACAGGCAAACTGCAGGGGCAAAACCGTTCGGGCCGCAGGTTAGCGCTCTGGTAGAAACAGCCTTGTACCTGGCTTTCCATGGATTCCTCAGGTCAGGCGAGCTCATGGGCACCAATACGCTGGCTGGGTGCCTGCGGAAAGGTCAGCTCATCCGGCCGCGGGTCCATCTATGTCCTCACCTTGGCCTCGTCCAAGACGTCACGGCCGGGGCAATCAGTGGCGGTCAGATACTTTCCCACGGACAGCAGATGGTGTCCGGGCAGGCCTTGAAGGCTTGGCTGCGTAGTATTTAGTCCAAGCGGCATGTTCTCCCGTACTCGAACTAGGCAATGCCGGCTAACCACCGCGCCTTTCTTACGTACATTCAGGTTAGTTGACAGGTTCAGGGGTCGGTCCTCGCTGGATCACTAGTTGATTCCCTCCTGCTGCTGTAGCCAGGGGCGCTGTACGGATACTAGCGTTGCCCTCAATATACTCCACGAACAGTGTCTCCGAGCTGCTTCTCCTCACACTAGGACGCCATCCCCACTGCTGCCACCAAATGTAACAGATCTCCTAGCACCCCGACCGGATTACCTCCGTTGATAGATGCTCCTAGTGCTTTCCGAGACTCCAAGCACTCCACTTGACACCGTACGCACTGCAGACCCCACGAACCGCCGAAGCTTGGTTGAGGTCTCAACCGTCTCCTACCCACGCCTGGACCTACGACAAGGCTCCAGGCTCCAGTGGGTGGAACCTCTCCTAAAACCAGAGAGCAGGAACAGCTCTTAAAAAGAGCTAGTAGTTATAGCCAGGGGAGTATAGCAAATCTCCCAGCATATAGCAATCCCCCAGTGTTGATCAGTTACCCAAACACCAGCCTCAACATGATGAAGGATAAAACAGGCACACTTTATTGAGGGCTACCCGCCCGTATTTTATGCAGGTCCCCAATCTGGTGGACACGCTCCTAGGGGGACCAGAAGGAAGACTGTGACACAGGACAGATACGTAGCAACTCAGGATACACAGACACAAACACATCCCCACAATGCATCATGGTTTCCTCCTCTCTGCCCTGGAGACACCCGAGGAGCAATTCAATTATCTCTCAGGACAAAGAGGGAAATCGCCAATACACATGTGGAGACAACAGGACAGAAATCACCACACAAACACACAATGTCACATCCACCACAGCAAACACAGACATTTAACATATCCCCAGATAGCTCAAGTCTGAGTGCATATTATTAGGTGAAAGGCACTCAGAATATCGAATACAATAAATTTAGCTATCTGGGTACCCTCACATAACATAAAATACAATTCCAAAGACAGATTTAAGCTGTGCGGACGGTCTGTCTTCTCCTTTAAAGTTAGTATGGGCCATAATCCTGAGGCAAGAGGCTGGTAAACAGGCCTCTCCAAAACCCAGTGGCGAGGTTGGTTTCGCCACAGGACTGTATCACTGATTGTATATTCTGCTCTTGGGTTTTTTACGCCCCAGGTGCATTATCTTGCATTTATCAACATTACATTTTAGTTGCCAGATTTTTGACCATTGCTCTAGTTTTCCTAAATCCTTTTCCATTTGGTGTATCCCTCCAGGAACATCAACCCTGTTACAGATCTTTGTGTCATCAGCAAAAAGACACACCTTACCATCGAGGCCTTCTGCAATTTCGCTGATAAAGATATTAAACAATATGGGTCCCAGAACAGATCCCTGAGGTACCCCACTGGTAACAAGACCTTGGTCTGAATATACTCCATTCACTACAACCCTCTGCTGTCTGTCCCTCAGCCACTGCGTAATCCATTCAACAATATGGGAGTCCAAGCCCAAAGACTGCAATTTATTGATAAGCCTTCTATGTGGGACAGTATCAAAAGCCTTACTAAAGTCTAGATAAGCGATGTCTACTGCACCTCCTCCACCTATTATTTTAGTCACCCAATCAAAAAAATCAATAAGATTAGTTTGACATTATCTCCCTGAAGTAAACCCATGCTGTTTTTCATCTTTCAATCCATGGGATTTTAGATGTTCTACAATCCTCTCCTTAAGTATGGTTTCCATTCATTTCCCCACTATTGATGTCAGGCTTACTGGCCTATAGTTGCCCGATTCCTCCCTACTACCTTTCTTGTGAATGGGCACAACATTTGCTAATTTCAATCTTCTGGGACGACTCCTGTTGCCAGTGATTGGTTAAATAAATCTGTTAATGGTTTTGCTAGTTCACCGCTGAGCTCTTTTAATAGCTTTGGGTGTATCCCATCAGGCCCCTGTGACTTATTTGTATTAATTTTAGACAGCTGACTTAGAACCTCTTCCTCTGTAAAGACACATGCATCAAAAGATTCATTAGTCTTCTTTCCTAACTGAGGTCCTTTTCCTTCATTTTGCCTTGTAAAAACTGAACAGAAGTATTCATTGAGACAGTCAGCTAGTTCTTTATCTTCTTCCATATACCTGCCTTCTTTTGTTTTTAATTTGGTAATTCCTTGTTTTAGTTTCCTTTTTTCATTTCTGTATCTGAAGAATGTCTTATCACCTTTTTTCCCTGACTGAGCTAATTTCTCTTCTGCCTGTGCTTTAGAAGCTCTTATAACTTGTTTGGCCTCTCTCTGCCTAATCTTATAAATTTGCCTGTCATCCTCGTTTTTTTATTTTTTTATAATTCCTAAATGCTATCTTTTTGTTTTCAATGATTTTGGCCACTTCTGCTGAGTACCACAGTGGTCTCTTCCTTTTTTTGCTTTTACTGACAAGCCTAATGCAATTTTCTGTTGCCTTCAATAGTGCCAATTTTAAGTAGTCCCATTTCTCCTGGACTCCATTGAAACTGTTCCAATCTGATAGGGACTCATATAACCACTAATCTAATTTTAGAAAAGTCAGTTTTTCTAAAATTTTAAACTTTTGTTTTTTGTGTGGTGTGACTCAGTCACTGTACTTATAGTAAACCACACTGACTGGTGATCACTAGATCCCAAGCTTTCCCCTACAGTAATATCATATACCAAATTCCCATTTGTGAATACTAAATCTAAAATGGCCTCCTTCCGGGTTGGCTCCTCAACTACTTGCTGTAGAGATAATCCCAGTAGGGAATTTAGAATATCTGTACTCCTGAACTAGCTATTTTGGTTTTCCAGTTTACATCTGGAGATTGAAGTCTCCCATAATGATAACTTCCCCCTTCAATGTCATTTTAGCTATTTCCTCAACTAGTAGATCATCTAATTCTTTGACTTGGCTAGGTGGTCTATATATCACACCTACATGAGTTACCTTATGATTATCAAGCTGCAAGGTAACCCAAACTGACTCTAATTGTTCTCGCTAACTTGTATCAAATTAGATTTTATGCTATCTTTCACATACAGGGCCACCCCTCCCCCTTCTTGCCTTCTCTGTCTTTCCTGTATAGAGAGAACCCTGGTATTGATATATCCCAGTCATTACTCCCCTTGAACCACGTCTTAGTAACATTCACTACATCTATATTCTCAGATGCCATTATAGCCTCAAGTTTATTGATCTTATTCCCTAAACTGCGAGCATTTGTAGATAGGAATCTGAGCTTGTAATTTCTTAACCTTTGTGCTACTGGCATCTTCTGGCATTGTTCCGGGGGGCAGTTGGACTGCTGGATTATCACTCTTTTGCCTCCCTTTCCTAGTTTAAATGCTCCTTAGTAATAAGGACATTAGGTCTTATTATTATAGATGAGATGTAAATCTTGTAGCAGATGTAGCCGTTCTGGGTGTACGAATAGTGGAGGCGGCACTTTCTATAGATGTTCGCTCACTTGGTTGTTGGTTACAGAAACCATTTTTAGCAGCTTAGGATCAGTCAGTCACAGAGTCACCCAGGCTCCATAGAAAGGTACAGCCCCCTGCTCTGCTCCCTCCTCCCATCCTTTGTGTAACCCCCTCCTATCTTCTGTGTGACTTCACTTACGGTATCTCCTGTGTGTCTTCTCTTATATGCTGTGTGTCTTCTTCCCTCTGCAATGTGTCTTCAGCCATCTGCTGTGCATCTTCTGACATCTCCTGTGTGTCTTCGCCTATCTCTTGCGTGTCTTCTCTTATCTCCCGTGTGTCTTTCCTTTTCTCCCGTGTGTCCTTCTCCCATGTCCTGTGTGTTTTCTCCCATCTCCCGTGTGTCTTTCCTTTTCTCCCGTGTGGCTTCTCCCATCTCCTGTGTGTTTTCTACCATCTCCAGTGTGTCTTCTTCCATCTCCCGTGATCTTCTCCCATCTCCCGTGTGTCTTATGCCATCTCCCGTGTGTCTTCTCCCATCTCCTGTATGTCTTCTACAATCTCCTTGTGTCTTCTTCCATCTCCCGTGTGCCTTCTCTCATCTCCCGTGTGTCTTCTCCAATCTCCAGTGTGTTTTCTCCAATCTCCCGAGTGCCTTCACACATCTCCCGTGTGTCTTCTCCATCTCCCGTGAGTCTTCGCCCATCTCTCATGAGTCTTCGCCCATCTCCACGTATCTTCTCCCATCTCCCGTGTGTCTTCTTCCATCTCCTGTGTGTTTTCGCCTATATCCCGTGTGTCTTCTCCCATCTCTCGTATGTCTTCTCCCATCTCCCGTGTGTCTTCTTCCATCTCCCGTGTGTCTTCTTCATCTCCCGTGTGTTTTGCCCATATCCCGTGTGTCTCTCCCATCTCTCGTATGTCTTCTCCCATCTGCCGTGTGTCTTCACCCATATCCCATGTCCCATCTCCCGTGTATCTTCTCCCATGTCCAGTGTGTCTGATTCCATCTCCAGTTTGTCTTTGCCCATATCCCGTTTGTTTTCTCCCATCTCCCTTGTGTATTCGCCCATCTCCCGTGTGTCTTCTCCCATCTCCCGCATCCTATGTCCCGTGTGTCTTCTCCTATCTCCCGCGTGTCGTCTTCCATCTCCCGTGTGTCTTCGCCTATCTCTTGCGTGTCTTCTCTCATCTCCCATGTGTCTTTCCTTTTCTCCCTTGTGTTTTCTCCCATCTCCTGTGTGTCTTCTCCCATTTCCCATGTATCTTCTCCCATCTCCCATGTGTCTTCTTCCATCTCCCGTGTGTCTTCTCCAATCTCCCATGTGACTTTGCCCATTTCCTGTGTGTCTTCTCCCATGAGTCTTCACCCATCTCCTGTGTGTCTCTGCCCATCTCCCATGTGTCTTCTCCCATCTCCTGTGTGTCCTCTCCCATCACCCGTGTCTTCTCCCATCTCCCCTGTGTCTTCTACCATCTCCCGTGTGTCTTCACCCATCTCCCGTGTGTCTTCGTCCATAACCCTTGTGTCTCCGCCCATCTCTCGTGTGTCTTTCTTTTTCCCGTGTAGCCTCTCCTTCTTGGTTTTGCACTGACTCCAGCCCATTGACTGTGTTATTTATAACAGAAGGTGCAATTTTACAATAAGGAGATTAATTCCATGAGATCCTGCAGTTTTCTGTGGGATCTGCTGACTGATTGAACAGGTTGGATTTGTCTAATGCTGTATGAGATAAAGCGACGCCATGGTCACTGGCGAACACTTACCGGTGACCAGCAAAAAAACGAAAATGTCCTAGAATCAAAGCCGAGCAGCCTTGTTACCGGAGGAGCAGGGAGGATAACCGGAGGAGCAGGGAGGAAAACTGGAGAGGCAGGGAGAATAACCGGAGGAGCAGGGAGGATAATCGGAGGATCAAGGAGGGTAATTAAAGGAGCAGGTAGAATTACTGGAGGATAACTGGAGGAGCCAGGGAGGATAACCGGGGGAGCTGGGGAGGATAACCAGAGAATCAGGGTGGGTAACCGGAGGAGCAGGTAGGATAAGTAGAAGATCAGGGAGGGTAACTAGAGGAGCAGGTAGAATTACTGGAGGATAACCGGAGGAGCCAGGGAGGATAACCATAGGAGCCAGGGAGGATAACCAGAGGAGCAGGGAGAATAACCAGGGAGGATAAGCAGAGGATTAGGGAGGGTAACTAGAGGAGAAGGTAGAATTAATGGAGGATAACCAGAGGAGCCAGGGAGGATAACCGGAGGAGCCAGGGAGGGTAACCGGAGGATCAGGGAGGATAACCGGAGGAGCAGGGAGGATAACTGGAGGAGAAGGGAGGATAACCGGAGGATCCAGCGAGTAAAATCAATGATTCTTTATTTGTTCATTTAAAAAATGTATAAAGAAGTAATCCTCCTGCATAAAATCAACGCGTTTCAACCATAAGACAGGTCTTCTTCATGGATTCATAGTATAAAGTATTCAGATACAGGCATGTAACTGCTTTTTAAGCAAAAAGGGGGGAATGAAATCAATTAAAAAGGTTAAGGAACTCCAAAAGTGCAGGTGTAGGGTAAAATGTAGATAATATTAACTCTTGATGTACATGGCTGTGGCTGAAGACTGACTTGTACTAAAAAATATATATGAGTAAATAATATAATGACACGATGTACAATAATGCAGGAATGAGAAACAATCGTATATTAATAATGTAAATAAAATATCTGTATGATAATTCATTCCAGAAGGGTGAGCTGAGTTTAAGGTAAAAATCCGGAAATCTTTTCTCTCCAATAATCATTTTTTTGAAACTGCCCCCCCCCCCCCCCCCGCTTGTATAATTTTACTGTTTCTATACTAATAAACTGAGGGACGCAACCTTACTATTATGTTGTTCCAAAAAGTCTTTAGATGCGCCAGAGATGTTACTATTTGTATTTTTGTTGGCGATAGCATTCAGATGCTCAAGAAAACACACCTTCAGTTTTCTGGTTGTCGTGCCTATGTAAGCGAAAATTGCAGTGTGCACACGATCATATACATGATGCCTTCTGTGTTGCAGTTTATGTATCTTTTTATTTTGTATTTCATTTCTTTTTGTGTGCGTGGGAATTCTTTGGTTGAGTGAACGTAAGAGCAAGTTTTGCAGGGATGATTCCCACAGGGATGAAATCCTAAATTGGATGGCCATGTGAGCGATTTGGAATAATTTGTTTTTAAATCTCTAGTTGCGATTTTTTTTTTGGCCTATTGTTTGAGCTTTCCTGTAAGACACTCTAGATCCTTCTGATAAGATGTGGTGTAATTTTTCATCTTCATAAAGTATTGGTATATACAGTATTTGTAAATTAAAGAACGTACTTGATAAAAAAGAGGATTATATTGTAAAGTAAGTGTTGGTGTGAACATGCTTTTATTTTTGTTCCTGTTTTCACTATGTTCTTTTGTTAAAAGCTCATGTCGTGTTAACTCGTGTTAACTTACGTTATGCCCCCATTGTATGTGATGGCAAAATCCCTTTAATGCTAGGACTATTCAGGTCACAACATCTCCTCCATAGGATTAAGGGTAGGACTCTTCAGGTCACAACATCTCCTCCATAGGATTAAGGCTAGGACTCTTCAGGTCACAACATCTCCTCCATAGGATTAAGGCTAGGACTCTTCAGGTCACAACATCTCCTCCATAGGATTAAGGCTAGGACTCTTCAGGTCACAACATCTCCTCCATAGGATTAAGGCTAGGACTCTTCAGGTCACAACATTTCCATAGGATTAAGGCTAGGACTCTTCAGGTCACAACATCTCCATAGGATTAAGCGTAGGACTCTTCAGGTCACAACATCTCCATAGGATTAAGGCTAGGACTCTTCAGGTCACAGCATCTCCATAGAATTAAGGCTAGGACTCTTCAGGTCACAACATCTCCAAAGGATTAAGGCTAGGACTCTTCAGGTCACAACATCTCCATACAATTAAGGCTAGGCCTCCTCAGGTCACATCATCTACGTGGGGTTAAGTCTAGCACTCTTCAGGTCATACCACAGCATCTCTGTAAGTTTAAAGGGGTTTTCCAAGACTTTAGAACTGATGACCTATCCTCAAGATAGGTCATCAGTATCTGATCAGTGCAGGTCCGACACCTGGGACCCCTGCCTATGAGCTGTTGGAGATACCCCCCTTCACCCGCCCAAATTTCATCAGCCTAAAACTAGGGCTGGACTATATGGCCTAAAATCTATATTGTGATATAATTTGAAGCATGTGCGATATAACGATATATATCGCGATATGTTATTTTCTTCTGTATGTATACAAATTTCATTGCCATCATCATCCATGTCCCCCAGCCAGCGCCTTTAGCCCCATGCCCTTGTCATATCATCATGTCCCCCAGCCAGCGGCATCAGCCCCATGCCATTGTCATATCATCATGTCCCCCAGCCAGCGCCTTCAGCCCCATGCCATAGCCATCCACCCAACCCACTCCCCGGTAGATTCGGGCCCCTGCTAATATACTTACCTTTCCTTGCATGGCTGGCTGATGGAGTCCGCAGGAGACGGGCCTCGTCTTCCTCCCAGCATGCACTGGGAGTGACCTAACGTCACACACAGCGTCAGCCAGCGCACTGACGAGGTGTGCACGCAAGGCCCTGGCCAGTGCAGCACTATGCAGAGTCGAGAGGCCACGGAGCGTTGAGTGAGAAGCTTCTTCAATTCACTAATGCTCCGTAGTCATCTATCGTGATATTTATGGCAATCATATCGTATATCATTTATATCGACCACCGCTACCTGAAACCATGATGCTCACTCCACCAGCCCCAAACCATGATGCATCCTCCATAGTCCCAAACCATGATGCTCCTACCACTAACCCCAGCGCCACCAGCCCCAACCAATGATGCTTCTACCAGCAGCCCCAGCACCACAAGCCCCAAACCATGATGTCCCCTCCACCAGCCCCAAACCATGATGCATCCTCCATAGTCCCAAACCATGATGCTCCTACCACTAAATCCAGCGCCACCAGCCCCAACCAATGATGCTTCTACCAGCAGCCCCAGCACCACAAGCCCCAAACCATGATGTCCCCTCAACCAGCCCCAAACCATGATGTCCTCTCTGCCAGTCTCAAATCATGATGTCCCTCTACTAGTCCCAAACCCTCATTCCTTCTCCACCAGCCCCAAACCTTGATGCCTCCTTCACCATGTTTTAAAGTTGGATGTGGTGTTGGTGTTGGTCTGCAGTGTTCTTTTACTCTAAAGCTTTGTTCATTTGTACCATAAAGCTCCACTTTGTCTTATTGGTACATAGAACATTCCCACCCCACCATTATCATGGTGGTTTCAGGTAAACTTTAGATGTTTTTTTGAACAGTAACACCATTCTTGTTCAGTGTTTGTAGTGGACTCATCATCAGAGGGTTTGCAGTTTGTAGAGTTCCGTTACATCTTTTGCTGTTATTCTTTCAGCCTGTTGCACTCTTGGAGTGACCTTACTCCTAGGTGGAGCAGGAACCATCCTGAATTCTCTCCATCTGCAGATGATATGTGTAACCGTGGATTAATGCACGTACGCCCAGGTGTTTAGCTTTTGTGGTCTTTTCCAGCTTCATGTGTCTCCTTAACACGTCTTCTGAAGTCTCCTGAAAGTTGCTTGCCTTGAGGCATGGTTAGCACTGACCTTTCTTGAGAAGAATAGAGTTGTCAGTAACTAGGCTTTGTGTGCCTTTATTAATGGGTGAAGAAGCACCCGCGCCTACAATCTCCTCTCCTTCACTGAAATACCTTTTGCCAGTTACCTGTTTGAACTCATTAACACAAAGGTTCACTTACTTTTTCTGTGGATGGTTCCTCATGTGATCCGTAACGGGCAGGAACGTTCCGTAACTCTTTGTGTGTTATTAGTTACATTTCACAATTCTAGAAGAAACCCAATCAGATCACATTTTCTTAGTCATCAATCCAGGTCATTCCAAAGGGTTCACTCACTTTTTCTTGCATCTACATTTTGCATTTTCTCAGTCACTGATGAGTTAATGAACAATTTCCTGAGGAGCGATAGGAATGATCCTTGTCCCATTTATTCTTAGCGTTTCTTGTCTAATTTCCTTGCTGTCAGACATCTTCAGTCCTTATGGCGGATGCCGTGTGGAGATTTACTGTGCAAATAAAAGGCCGGAGAGAACAATGTGCCGGCGAGGCATGTAATCAGCCAGGAGATTAGCTAAAGACTGCCAGGAGTCCCCCCGGCCCTCCGCGGGGAGGACAGAACCGAGAAGCCTCGCTCTATCGGCTGCATAAACACGGAAACACAAAGCAGCGAAACCTGCGCTCTAAAGGGACATCACAGGGAGTAAGGCCCGGCCCTGACACTATAGACAGGTGTGCGGCGGATTAATGGCGGGATTGTGCACCGATTCTATCATCCTGTTAGCATGCAAATGGCATCCACTGCGGAGTAAGTGCAGGCAGCTGTTCTTGGCCGTTTCATTAGCAGTCTGAACAGGATAGCGTGGATCCTGCACAACTCGCGCCCACCCTGGTGCTACACGTCCCTGTATATATCTGCCTAGAGAAGTCTGTGGCCCCATTGGTGTTCTCATGGGTTCATATGGAATCCATGAGAATAAACGTGTGATGTGCGAAGTGGGTTCAGCAGGGTCCCACCTTCAGTGAGGCAGGGGGTCGCTGCAGTCCGCCAGTCCACTGACAGGAGCTTTATTTCATGGCCATCCTGCAGATCAGTGGTCTCCAACCTGTGGCTGTGAGGACATGTTGTAGTTGGTGATCATTGCTGACTAGACCAGAGCTGTGCCGCCTGTACCTGACTAGGACATTTGGACTTTGTAAGGAGCTCTTCTTGGAGGATTGGTAACCAGAATCGGGTTGGACCAGCTGTAAGGTCTTCAGGTTGTATATAGGGGCTCAGTGAGGAGCAGGAACCACCCAACCCTAGTGAGAAGAAACTGTCCAGAAGCAGTGAGACTGCCCATGAAGGCTGCCCATGTTTGAAGCGCACGGACTTCTGACGGCAGAACCTGGACAGGTCGTAGTGGCTGCTGATCGGCTGCTCGTATTTACCGTCCTGTTAGAAGAATAGGTGGACGGTGGTGGGGGTATGTGGCTGTACTATAGGGGTGCTGTTGGTGGCGGGGGTATGTGGCTGTACTATAGGGGTCCTGTTGGTGGTGGGGGAATGTGGCTGTACTATAGGGGTGCTGTCAGTGGTGGGGGTATGTGGCTGTACTATAGGGGTCCTGTTGGTGGTGGGGGTATGTGGCTGTACTATAGGGGTGCTGTTGGTGGCGAGGGTATGTGGCTGTACTATAGGGGTGTTGTCGGTGGCGGGGGTATGTGGCTGTACTATAGGGGTGCTGTCGGTGGTGGGGGTATGTGGCTGTACTATAGGGATGCTGTCGGTGGTGAGGGTATCTGGCTGTACTATAGGGGTGCTGTTGGTGGTGGGGGTATGTGGCTGTACTATAGGGGTGCTGTCGGTGGTGGGGGTATCTGGCTGTACTATAGGGGTGCTGTTGGTGGTGGGGGTATCTGGCTGTACTATAGGGGTGCTGTTGGTGGTGGGGGTATGTGGCTGTACTATAGGGTTGCTGTCGGTGGTGGGGGTATGTGGCTGTACTATAGGGGTGCTGTCGGTGGTGGGGGTATCTGGCTGTACTATAGGGGTGCTGTTGGTGGTGGAGGTATGTGGCTGTACTATAGGGGTGCTGTCGGTGGCGGGGGTATGTGGCTGTACTATAGGGGTGCTGTTGGTGGTGGGGGAATGTGGCTGTACTATAGGGGTGCTGTCGGGGGCGGAGGTATGTGGCTGTACTATAGGAGTGCTGTTGGTGGCGGGGGAATATGGCTGTACTATAGGGGTGCTGTCGGGGATGGAGGTATGTGGCTGTACTATAGGGGTGCTGTTGGTGGCGGGGGAATATGGCTGTACTATAGGGGTGCTGTTGGTGGCGGGGGAATATGGCTGTACTATAGGGGTGCTGTCGGTGGTGGGGGTATGTGGCTGTACTATAGGGGTGCTGTCGGGGATGGAGGTATGTGGCTGTACTGTAGGGGTGCTGTCGCTGGTGGGGGTATGTGGCTGTACTATAGGGGTGCTGTTGGTGGTGGAGGTATGTGGCTGTACTATAGGGGTGCTGTTGGTGGTGGAGGTATGTGGCTGTACTATAGGGGTGCTGTTGGTGGTACTATAGGGGTGCTGTCAGTGGTGGTGGTATGTGGCTGTACTATAGGGGTGCTGTCGGTGGTGAAGGTATGTGGCTGTACTATAGGGGTGCTGTCGGTGGTGGGGGTATGTGGCTGTACTATAGGGGTCCTGTTGGTGGTGGGGGTATGTGGCTGTACTATAGGGGTGCTGTTGGTGGCGGGGGTATGTGGCTGTACTATAGGGGTCCTGTTGGTGGTGGGGGTATGTGGCTGTACTATAGGGGTCCTGTTGGTGGTGGGGGTATGTGGCTGTACTATAGGGGTGCTGTTGGTGGCGGGGGTATGTGGCTGTACTATAGGGGTCCTGTTGGTGGTGGGGGAATGTGGCTGTACTATAGGGGTGCTGTCAGTGGTGGGGGTATGTGGCTGTACTATAGGGGTCCTGTTGGTGGTGGGGGTATGTGGCTGTACTATAGGGGTGCTGTTGGTGGCGAGGGTATGTGGCTGTACTATAGGGGTGTTGTCGGTGGCGGGGGTATGTGGCTGTACTATAGGGGTGCTGTCGGTGGTGGGGGTATGTGGCTGTACTATAGGGATGCTGTCGGTGGTGAGGGTATGTGGCTGTACTATAGGGGTGCTGTTGGTGGTGGGGGTATGTGGCTGTACTATAGGGGTGCTGTCGGTGGTGGGGGTATCTGGCTGTACTATAGGGGTGCTGTTGGTGGTGGGGGTATGTGGCTGTACTATAGGGTTGCTGTCGGTGGTGGGGGTATGTGGCTGTACTATAGGGGTGCTGTTGGTGGTGGGGGTATGTGGCTGTACTATAGGGGTGCTGTCGGTGGTGGGGGTATCTGGCTGTACTATAGGGGTGCTGTTGGTGGTGGAGGTATGTGGCTGTACTATAGGGGTGCTGTCGGTGGCGGGGGTATGTGGCTGTACTATAGGGGTGCTGTTGGTGGTGGGGGAATGTGGCTGTACTATAGGGGTGCTGTCGGGGATGGAGGTATGTGGCTGTACTATAGGAGTGCTGTTGGTGGCGGGGGAATATGGCTGTACTATAGGGGTGCTGTCGGGGATGGAGGTATGTGGCTGTACTATAGGGGTGCTGTTGGTGGCGGGGGAATATGGCTGTACTATAGGGGTGCTGTTGGTGGCGGGGGAATATGGCTGTACTATAGGGGTGCTGTCGGTGGTGGGGGTATGTGGCTGTACTATAGGGGTGCTGTCGGGGATGGAGGTATGTGGCTGTACTATAGGGGTGCTGTCGGTGGTGGGGGTATGTGGCTGTACTATAGGGGTGCTGTTGGTGGTGGAGGTATGTGGCTGTACTATAGGGGTGCTGTTGGTGGTGGAGGTATGTGGCTGTACTATAGGGGTGCTGTCGGTGGTGGGGGTATCTGGCTGTACTATAGGGGTGCTGTTGGTGGTGGAGGTATGTGGCTGTACTATAGGGGTGCTGTCGGTGGCGGGGGTATGTGGCTGTACTATAGGGGTGCTGTTGGTGGTGGGGGAATGTGGCTGTACTATAGGGGTGCTGTCGGGGGCGGAGGTATGTGGCTGTACTATAGGAGTGCTGTTGGTGGCGGGGGAATATGGCTGTACTATAGGGGTGCTGTCGGGGATGGAGGTATGTGGCTGTACTATAGGGGTGCTGTTGGTGGCGGGGGAATATGGCTGTACTATAGGGGTGCTGTTGGTGGCGGGGGAATATGGCTGTACTATAGGGGTGCTGTCGGTGGTGGGGGTATGTGGCTGTACTATAGGGGTGCTGTCGGGGATGGAGGTATGTGGCTGTACTATAGGGGTGCTGTCGGTGGTGGGGGTATGTGGCTGTACTATAGGGGTGCTGTTGGTGGTGGAGGTATGTGGCTGTACTATAGGGGTGCTGTTGGTGGTGGAGGTATGTGGCTGTACTATAGGGGTGCTGTCGGGGATGGAGGTATGTGGCTGTACTATAGGGGGTCTTGACTGCTCTGTGGGCGCCACTTAGTAATTGCAGTTATTTTTTGGACACGACTATTTGCCAGGCGTGGTGGAGGGTATTACATTTCTGGAACCATTACTTCATGGGCACAATGCTACAAGATGGCCCCACACAGAGCAGCATCCAGCGAGACTCCTGACCCTATGACAGCTCTCGGGGGCCCTCCTGACACTGTGACAGCACTCGGTGCCCTCCTGACCCTATGACAGCTCTCGGGGGTCCTCCTGACACTGTGACAGCATTCGGTGCCCTCCTGACACTATGACAGGACTCGGGGCCCTCATGACAGTGTGACACCACTCGGGGCCCTCCTGACACTGTGACAGCATTCGGTGCCCTCCTGACACTATGACATGACTCAGGGCCCTCATGACAGTGTGACAGCTCTCGGGACCCCATGACACTGTGACAGCACTCAGGGCCCTCCTGACACTATGACAGGACTCGGGGCCCTCCTGACACTATGACAGGACTCGGGGCCCTCCTGACACTATGACAGGACTCGGGGCCCTCCTGACACTATGACAGGACTCGGGTCCTCCTGACACTATGACAGGACTCGGGTCCTCCTGACACTATGACATGACTCGGGGCCCTCATGACAGTGTGACAGCTCTCGGGGCCCCCCTGACACTGTGACAGCTCTCGGGGCCCCCCTGACACTGTGACAGCACTCGGTGCCCTCCTGACACTATGACAAGACTCAGGGCCCTCATGACAGTGTGACAGCACTCGGGGCCCTCATGACAGTGTGACAGCTCTCGATTCCCTCCTGACACTGTGACAGCACTCCGGGCCCTCCTGACACTGTGACAGCACTCGGTGCCCTCCTGACACTGTGACAGCTCTCGGGGCCCCCCTGACACTGTGACAGCACTCGGGGCCCTCATGACACTGTGACAGCACTCCGGGCCCTCCTGACACTGTGACAGCACTCCGGGCCCTCCTGACACTATGACAGGACTCGGGTCCTCCTGACACTATGACAGGACTCGGGTCCTCCTGACACTATGACAGGACTCGGGGCCCCCCTGACACTGTGACAGCACTCGGGGCCCTCATGACACTGTGACAGCTCTCGATTCCCTCCTGACACTGTGACAGCACTCCGGGCCCTCCTGACACTATGACAGCACTCATGTACGTTCGCCTTCTGACCGGTCACATTGGTAATATATGGCCCAGCAGGGGTGTTGTTTTGTCCCAGGCCCCGAATGTCCTGCCTGCCAGATAGATACAACTGTATGACCATCCTGAGGACGGCAATACAATTGAATCTAATGCCCTGCAAAAGCTGAAGGACCTGTGGTGACATCACAGGTCATGTGATCAGTTCTAAATGCAGTAGCTAAAAAGGACCTGCGATGATGTCGCCATCATGTGACCAGTGACGGAGAGGACGGCTCAGCAGTGAAGAGAAGTCCTGGGAATGGGCTGAGGTGAAGTCTGCTACACGAGGAGAGGAAAGTGAAGGGAGTGGCAGAGCAATGCTGGGAGTTGTAGTTATTTAACTGGGACTGTATGTTAGGGCTGAAGGGAGGAAAGTTATTTACATAAAACAGTGGCGTGGAGTGATGTTATTTACATGGGACTGAAAGTTGAGGGGGGTGATGTTATTTACATGGGAATGCATGTTGGAGGTGGCTATGAGAGGGAGTAATATTATTTATATGGGACTGAATGTTGAGGGGTAAGGCTATTTACATGGGACTGCATGTTGGACGTGGCTTTGGAGGGGGTGATTTTATTTACATGGGACTGAATATTGAGGGGGTGATGTTATTTACGTGGGACTGTATGTTGAAGGTGGCTGGGGAGGGGGTGATGTTATTTATGTGGGACTGTATATTGGAGGGGGCAGGAGAGATGGTGTGATGGTATCTACATAGGACTATATTTTGGAGGGGGCTATAGATAGAGAGGGATGCTATTTACATGGAACTGTATATTGGAGGGGGCTGAAGAGAAGGTGTGATGGTATTTACATGGGACTGTTTGGTGGAGGGGCTGAGGAATGATAATTTCTGAGGACAGTAAACGGAGGAATATAACTACAAGGGGCACTGCAGGGAGCATTATAAATACGGGGGCACTTCAGGGCGAGCATTATAACAGTAGGGGGCGATATAAATACTAGGGGCATTGTGGGGGCATTATAACAGTAGGGGGCGATATAAATACTAGGGGCACTGTGGGGGCATTATAACAGTAGGGGGCGATATAAATACTAGGGGCACTGTGGGGGCATTATAACAGTAGGGGGCGATATAAATACTAGGGGCACTGTGGGGGCATTATAACAGTAGGGGGCGATATAAATACTGGGGCACTTCAGGGTGAGAATTATAACAGTAGGGGGTGATATAAATACTGGGGCACTTCAGGGTGAGCATTATAACAGTAGGGGGCGATATAAATACTGGGGCACTTCAGGGTGAGAATTATAACAGTAGGGGGCGATATAAATACTGGGGCACTTCAGGGTGAGAATTATAACAGTAGGGGGCGATATAAATACTAGAGGCACTGTGGGGGCATTATAACAGTAGGGGGCGATATAAATACTAGGGGCACTGTGGGGGCATTATAACAGTAGGGGGCGATAGAAATACTGGGGCACTTCAGGGTGAGAATTATAACAGTAGGGGGTGATATAAATACTGGGGCACTTCAGGGTGAGCATTATAACAGTAGGGGTTGATATAAATACTGAGGCACTTCAGGGTGAGCATTATAACAGTAGGGGCAATATAAATACTAGGGGCACTGTGGGGGCATTATAACAGTAGGGGGCCATATAAATACTAGGGACACTGTGGGGGGATTATAACAGTAGGGGGCGATATAAATACTGGGGCACTTCAGGGTGAGAATTATAACAGTAGGGGGTGATATAAATACTAGGGGCATTGTGGGGGCATTATAACAGTAGGGGGTGATATAAATACTGGGGGCACTGTAGGGTGAGCATTATAACAGTAGGGGGCGATATAAATACTAGGGGCACTGGGGGCATTATAACAGTAGGGGGTGATATAAATACTGGGGCACTGTGGGGGCATTATAACAGTAGGGGGCGATATAAATACTGGGGCACTTCAGGGTGAGCATTATAACAGTAGGGGCAATATAAATACTGGGGACATTAGGTGTTCTTATTACTACTGGGGGCTCTATAGGAGGGACTTATAGATCTGCATTATATCTACTAAGAGCACTATGGGGGCCTTATTACTACTGAGGGGTCTGTAGAGAGCATTATTACCACTGGGGAACAATAGGGGGGCCTTATTTCTACTGGGGGCTCTGTAAGGGCATTATTAATACTGGAGGGCTCTTCTACATTATCACTATTGGGGGCACTGTAGGGGGCAGTATTACTAACGAGGGCATTCTAGAAGGTAATTACTATTGGTGGGACTATAAGGAGCAGTATTACTATGGGGGGCATTTCCTTCAGGATAGTATTTGGGGGTATTGGGGAGCACAGCGAGCAGCAGGATAACACAGTGGGGACTCTAGGTTGGGAGATGATGACAGAAATGTGAGGAAGCTAAGATGGTCACACTGTACAGAGACGAGGCGGCTGAGAGAAGTTGTCCGGACGGAATGGAGAAGATGATGACAGAGAAGATCTACATCAGAGGAGACGTCACCGCCCTGGATGTGAGCGCTACGTGCTGCTGTATAGCGAGTACAGCAAAATGTCTTCAGTGCTAGTGTTTTCCGGGGGAAGTGGGGGGGGGGGGGGGGGCGGTTTGGTTGGGGGAGTGCATTTGGTCGACTCAGAGAATTGGGCCACATGCATTAGGGCTTGGGCCCCAGATATTTTGAGACCCTAGCAACGCCCCTGTGGCCCAGTATATTCAAACAGGAGAGCAGAATGTATGGAGTGGGGAGAGTGTCTGGGGGATGTGTAGAGCGATGGCGGACATGTGGGCAGTATAGTCACACAGAGCAGGGTGTAGCATTAACTCCTCCACTGCTGGACTGTCTCTGGGTGTTCCAGGCTCTGTCTATGGTGATGATTCTCCTGGCCTCCTCCCATAGACGGTGAGAGTGCAGGGCGCAGCGCTGCCTGCGCGCTATGTGGTAGGCTATGGCCCATGCTTCCACAGGTCTGGCAATAATACTCAGCGCTCATGTTGGAACTCATCCCAGACACCGTCTATTATAATAAGATTAGATGCATTTCTTCTGTGTCACAGTTTTTCGGATGTTGTCACTGACACCTCATCTCTCACCAGTGCAGGATTGGTGTAGGCTCAGGTGCCTGGGTCACGGTGCTTACAGGGGACAAATAACAGGGTTCCTGCTCTGTGATTCCTATTTCCACCATACTTATGTAATGAATGTGCTAGTACACGCGGGGGTCTGAGCTCAGCATATGGCGGGAGACACTGATCCTGCGCACACGTCTCCTGCATATGTCGTGTACAGACTGAGGATGCACATTCATGGTTGTGCACCTGCAACTATTAGATTAAGTATGAAGCTGTCAGACTAAGTAGGTGGGTGTCAGACTGCTGTGCTAAAAATATATTTACTGAGCCTGATAAGGAGAGACTATATCACACTCCGGCGCCATTGCTGCCTGTGACAGGTTCTTACATTATATCCTGTGCGATAGCATTGTGACAAAAGATGTGTGACATGGAAATATGATGCAAGGTTGAGACCATCGGAGCCAGTGGTGAGATGACTTAACACAGATGGGATGGGAGGGGGGGGTCGCCTGAGATGACCCTCTGCTACTGAGAACATAGATCAGGAGGTCGTCTGATACATATAACAATGAGATGACCCTCTGCTACCAAGAACATAGATCAGGAGGTCGTCTGATACATATAACGATGAGATGACCCTCCGCTACTGAGAACATAGATCAGGAGGTCACATGATACATATAACGATGAGATGACCCTCCGCTACCGAGAACATGGATCTGGAGGTAGCCTGATACACATAACAATGAGATGACCCTCTGCTACCGAGAACATAGATCAGGAGATCGTCTGATACACATAACAATGAGATGACCCTCTGCTACCGAGAAAATAGATCAGGAGATCATCTGATACATATAACGATGAGATGACCCTCCACTACCGAGAAAATAGATCAGGAGGTCGTCTGATGCATATAACGATGAGATGACCCTCCGCTACTGAGAACATGGATCTGGAGGTAGCCTGGTACATAGAAAAATGAGATGACCCTCTGCTACCGAGAACATAGATCAGGAGATCGTCTGATACACATAATGATGAGATGACCCTCCGCTACCAAGAACATAGATCAGGAGGTCGTCTGATGCATATAACGATGAGATGACCCTCCGCTACTGAGAACATGGATCTGGAGGTAGCCTGATACATATAACAATGAGATGACCCTCCACTACCGAGAACATAGATCAGGAGATCGTCTGATACACATAATGATGAGATGACCCTCTGCTACCGAGAACATAGATCAGGAGGTCGTCTGATGCATATAACGATGAGATGACCCTCCGCTACCAAGAACATGGATCTGGAGGTAGCTTGATACATATAACGATGAGATGACCCTCCTCTACTGAGAACATAGATCTATAGGTCGCTTGATACATATAACAATGAGATGACCCTCCGCTACCGAGAACATAGATCAGGAGATCGTCTGATACACATAATGATGAGATGACCCTCTGCTACCAAGAACATGGATCAGGAGGTCGTCTGATGCATATAACGATGAGATGACCCTCCGCTACCAAGAACATGGATCTAGAGGTAGCCTGATACATATAACGATGAGATGACCCTCCTCTACTGAGAACATAGATCTATAGGTCGCTTGATACATATAACAATGAGATGACCCTCCGCTACCGAGAAAATAGATCAGGAGGTCATCTGATACATATAACGATGAGATGACCCGCCGCTATTGAGAACATGGATCTGGTAGTCGCCTGATACATACAAACCGGATTCCAAAAAAGTTGGGACACTATAGAAATCGTAAATAAAATAAGGAATGCAATGATGTGGAGGTGCCAACTTCTAATATTTTATTCAGAATATAACATAAATCATGGAACAAAAGTTTAGCTTTGAGAAGGTAGGTCCTGGGGAGAAGAGGACACTGGTAGCTTTCCTCTATACCTAGAAGTTGTCTCAGCTCTGATCGTGTCTATAATAATAAACTGCAAAGTTTCTTTAATAATCCAGAGACAACATTTTTCTAATTGTTGTTCTGTACATTACCACAATGGATTCAGATGCCGGTGAAGTTCAGACTTTCAGCTGTAATTCAGTCGGTTGAACAAAATTATTGCATAAAAATGCAAGGAACTAAAGCATTTTTTAAACTCAATCCCTTCAATTCGGGAGCTCAAAAGTAATTGGACAAATTAAATACAAACCGGATTCCAAAAAAGTTGGGACACTATACAAATCGTGAATAAAAACTGAATGCAATGATGTGGAGGTGCCAACTTCTAATATTTTATTCAGAATAGAACATAAATCACGGAACAAAAGTTTAAACTGAGAAAATGTACCATTTTAAGGGAAAAATATGTTGAATCAGAATTTCATGGTGTCAACAAATCCCCAAAAAGTTGGGAGAAGGCCATTTTCACCGCTGTGTGGCATCTCCCCTTCTTCTTACAACACTCAACAGACGTCTGGGGACCGAGGAGACCAGTTTCTCAAGTTTAGAAATAGGAATGCTCTCCCATTCTTGTCTAATCCAGGCCTCTAACTGATCAATCGTCTTGGGCCTTCTTTGTTGCACCTTCCTCTTTATGATGCGCCAAATGTTCTCTATAGGTGAAAGATCTGGACTGCAGACTGGCCATTTCAGTACCCGGATCCTTCTCCTACGCAGCCATGATGTTGTGATTGATGCAGAATGTGGTCTGGCATTATCTTGTTGAAAAATGCAGGGTCTTCCCTGAAAGAGATGACGTCTGGATGGGAGCAGATGTTGTTCTAGAACCTGAATCTATTTTTCTGCATTGATGGTGCCTTTCCAGACATGCAAGCTGCCCATGCCACACGCACTCATGCAACCCCATACCATCAGAGATGCAGGCTTCTGAACTGAGCGTTGATAACAACTTGGGTTGTCCTTGTCCTCTTTGGTCCGGATGACATGGCGTCCCAGATTTCCAAAAAGAACTTCGAATCGTGACTCGTCTGACCACAGAACAATCTTCCATTTTGCCACACTCCATTTTAAATGATCCCTGGCCCAGTGAAAACGCCTGAGCTTGTGGATCTTGCTTAGAAATGGCTTCTTCTTTGCACTGTAGAGTTTCAGCTGGCAGCGGCGGATGGCCCGGTGGATTGTGTTCACTGACAATGGTTTCTGGAAGTATTCCTGAGCCCATTCTGTGATTTCCTTTACAGTAGCATTCCTGTTTGTGGTGCAGTGTCGTTTAAGGGCCCGGAGATCACGGGCATCCAGTATGGTTTTACCGCCTTGACCCTTACGCACAGAGATTGTTCCAGATTCTCTGAATCTTCGGATGATGTTATGCACAGTTGATGATGATAGATGCAAAGTCTTTGCAATTTTTCGCTGGGTAACACCTTTCTGATATTGCTCCACTATCTTTCTGCGCAACATTGGGGGAATTGGTGATCCTCTACCCATCTTGGCTTCTGAGAGACACTGCCACTCTGAGAAGATCTTTTTATACCCAATCATGTTGCCAATTGACCTAATTAGTGTTAATTGGTCTTCCAGCTCTTCATTATGCTCAAATTTACTTTTTCCAGCCTCTTATTGCTACTTGTCCCAACTTTTTGGGGATTTGTTGACACCGTGAAAATTGGAATCAACGTATTTTTCCTTTAAAATGATACATTTACTCGGATTAAACGTTTGATCTGTCATCTACGTTCTATTACAAATAAAATATTGACATTTGCCATCTCCACATCATTGCATTCAGTTTTTATTCAGAATTTGTTTAGTGTCCCAACTTTTTTGGAATCCGGTTTGTATAACGATGAGATGACCCTCTGCTACTCAGAACATAGATCAGTAGATCGTCTGATACATATAACGATGAGAGGACCTTTCGCTACCGAGAAAATAGATCAGGAGGTCGTCTGATACATATAATGATGAGATGACCCTCCACTACCGAGAACATAGATCAGGAGATCGTCTGATACATATAACGATGAGATGACCCTCTGATAATTTTTGAGGCATTTCATAAATAATCCTGTGGCGAAACCAACCTCGCCACTGGGCTTTGGAGAGGACTGGCTGCTGGCCTCTTGCCCCAGGATTATGGGCCCTATCATCAGCCCATGCAAAACTTAAGCTCCATGGCAATTGAACTGTATGTGTGTGGTCTGAGCGCCATTCAATAATATGCGCTCAGACCTAAGCTATCTGGGGATATGTTGCATGTCTTTATTTTATGTAGTAAATGTAACCTTGTGTATTTTATTGTATTTTATGTCTTTTTGCAACCATGTGCTCAATGGAGTCTGCCTCTATCCCTGGATATAATTTGATTATTTTCCCATTGTCTCCAGGAAAGAGGGCTCTGTAAAACTGGTTTGAGCCAGATAGCCATGTGCCAGCCAGGGCCCAAAAGATATTTTACTAACTTTTGAACCCCTGGTCTGATTCATGCCATTTTTTAATATGTTGTTCCCCTGAATGGATTGATTGCGAATATGTAATTTTTATGTGAATGTGATGTATGGTTTTAGAGTTATGAAAGTTGGGTAGAAAGTATGTTTAACTGTATGTATAATTGAGTCTCCTCTCAGGATAAGGGGAGGGAATATGCTGGGTGTGTTTCTATTGTCCCATTGTGTGTTTAAAATGGTGATGTCTGTTCTGTTGTCCTCACATGTGTATTGGCGATCTCCTTTTGTCCTCAGAGATAATTGGATTGCTCTTCAGGTTGTCTGGACAGAGAGGAGGAAACCATGATGCATTGTGGGGATATGTTGTCCTATGTTACAGTCTTCATTCTGGTCCTCTGGGGGCGTGAACGATTGGTTGCTGTAGTTACATTGTATGTCTTGTAATATACTGATTGGTTGTATTTCAAACCCCTGTGGGCAGTAATATGTTTGTTTTTTGTGAATAAAAGAGGCTGTACTTCAAGTACAGTCAGACCACTGTTTGACCCTCAACACGGAGCCTTGTCTCGTTATTGGGGGGATTCACTGTATGCTGTTAGAGGACCGATTGCCAGGATTGTATGCTTTTCCTGTTCGTCTGCTAGCAGCTATTCGTGAGGTTCCAGTTTGGAGTGCTACTTTGTATCCAGTTCGGGAGTGGTGTTCTGCAGTAGCTGTGCCTGTATCTCAGAAAGGGGCTTATCGCCTAAACGGATTTTAACCCCTTGTCTGCGGAAACGGTCCGTTACATTGGTGGCAAGCAGCGGGATCGCTCCTACAGCCAGAAGGACAGCTACAAAGAAACATCATTCCCTGGAATTACAATTTGAGGGCAACGCATGTCCCAGTACAGCGACCCTGACAGCACCAGAATGGAAACAGCAGTGGAGTACGATGAGGGTGTCATGGATGACCGAGATGCAGTCCGCAAAGGCATCTGGTACCAGGTACTGGGTATTGTGGAGTATATGCAGGACGAGAGACTCCCCACGGAAGACCAGCGGTTGCAGAAGCGAGTAGCCCTGCGGATGCCCTTCCTGGGAGAGCAGCCCCGGGAGGAATGGGTAAAGGAATTGGAACTCCTAGCATGGCGGGAGCTGTGGCTGGAAGATGCCTACCAGGCGCTCTGGTGGTATGGGGCACAGTACCTACCCAGGACAGCTGAGCATGACAAGCCGGAGGGAGAGGAGTTTGATGGTCCTGGCTTGTTATGGGAGACCTTTTCAGAGCTGGAGTTTGGGAGCCCTACACAAGCCCGGTTCCATGATCTTTTGGAATGGAGGGAGAGCAGGTATGACTGGGACGACACTCATGAGATTGAGCAGGACCTGGTCCACCTGGTGACCCGGGAGATGGAGCTGGAACAGGGCTACCAGCAGCTGTTCCACGCCAGTGAGAAGGCTCAGCAGGACAGTAAGGTGACAGACCCAGTCTCCATTCCCCAGCGGCAGTGTGAATTGCAGGGAATTGGGAGCCCAGTCTCCATTCCCCAGAGGCAGTGTGAAATGCAGGGAGAGGAGAGCAGCGTCCTCCCTCCTCAGCAGCAGGCGGAGTTACAGGGGGCAGAGGTAGTTGTTCCTGCCCCCCAGCAGCAGCATGATTTTTTGGGAATTGGGAGCCCAGTCTCCATTCCCCAGCGGCAAGCGGAGTTACAGGGGGCAGAGACAGTCGGTCCTGTCCCCCAGCGGCAGAGTGTCCAGCAGGGAATAGAGAGCCCAGTCTCCTTTCCCCAGCAGCAGGACACTGTATTGGGAGCGGAGACGGTCGGTCGCCCTCCCCAGCGGCTGGAAGTATGTATAGGAGAGGAGCTCGTTACCCCCTCTCCCCAGCGGCAGCTTAACGCACCAGGGAGAGACAGTAAGCCCCACAACAGTACAGATGGGACCGTTGTCTCTGCACTTACAGCACAGGGGGTAGAGACAGTCGGTCTCCCCCTCCAACAACCAGGCTCCAACCAGGCTTCTTCCGTGGTAGCGCTGGCACCAGGGCAGAGTACCGCTGATACCTGCCCACAAAGCAACCTCCACTCCAAGCCAGGGAGCAACACAGCGACCGGGAGTACCAGCTTCCAACATAACCTTGGTGGACTCACTGGACAGAGACAGGCTACTAAAGTCAACAGGTCCAGTATTTGGTTGTGGGTGGGCTGCCAGACTAACTCAGGTACCGACCGGCGTGAGGTCAGGTATCTGGTTAGTCTTCCCTGGGGGGGGGAGATGTGTGGCGAAACCAACCTCGCCACTGGGATTTGGAGAGGACTGGCTGCTGGCCTCTTGCCCCAGGATTATGGGCCCTATCATCAGCCCATGCAAAACTTAAGCTCCATGGCAATTGAACTGTATGTGTGTGGTCTGAGCGCCATTCAATAATATGCGCTCAGACCTAAGCTATCTGGGGATATGTTGCATGTCTTTATTTTATGTAGTAAATGTAACCTTGTGTATTTTATTGTATTTTATGTCTTTTTGCAACCATGTGCTCAATGGAGTCTGCCTCTATCCCTGGATATAATTTGATTATTTTCCCATTGTCTCCAGGAAAGAGGGCTCTGTAAAACTGGTTTGAGCCAGATAGCCATGTGCCAGCCAGGGCCCAAAAGATATTTTACTAACTTTTGAACCCCTGGTCTGATTCATGCCATTTTTTAATATGTTGTTCCCCTGAATGGATTGATTGCGAATATGTAATTTTTATGTGAATGTGATGTATGGTTTTAGAGTTATGAAAGTTGGGTAGAAAGTATGTTTAACTGTATGTATAATTGAGTCTCCTCTCAGGATAAGGGGAGGGAATATGCTGGGTGTGTTTCTATTGTCCCATTGTGTGTTTAAAATGGTGATGTCTGTTCTGTTGTCCTCACATGTGTATTGGCGATCTCCTTTTGTCCTCAGAGATAATTGGATTGCTCTTCAGGTTGTCTGGACAGAGAGGAGGAAACCATGATGCATTGTGGGGATATGTTGTCCTATGTTACAGTCTTCATTCTGGTCCTCTGGGGGCGTGAACGATTGGTTGCTGTAGTTACATTGTATGTCTTGTAATATACTGATTGGTTGTATTTCAAACCCCTGTGGGCAGTAATATGTTTGTTTTTTGTGAATAAAAGAGGCTGTACTTCAAGTACAGTCAGACCACTGTTTGACCCTCAACACGGAGCCTTGTCTCGTTATTGGGGGGATTCACTGTATGTTGTTAGAGGACCGATTGCCAGGATTGTATGCTTTTCCTGTTCGTCTGCTAGCAGCTATTCGTGAGGTTCCAGTTTGGAGTGCTACTTTGAATCCAGTTCGGGAGGTTGGTGTCCTGCAGTAGCTGTGCCTGTCTCTCAGAAAGGGGCTTATCGCCTAAACGGATTTTAACCCCTTGTCTGCTGAAACGGTCCGTTACAAATCCTCATGAATGCTCTTTTTCTCTGTAGTTGAAATGTGGGGCCTGGAAATAATTTCCTCAGGTGGCATAATCAGGCTGACAATGATATTGTCCTTCTCTTACGTGTCCCTCAGGGGCAGGACATTCATGTTCGGTATGTGGTACTTATGGCCCAATCATGCTGTGTGACAAAGAAGAATTTAGGAAACACCGAGATATTACTATCTATGACACAAGTATGCCTGCACAGGCTTTCTCTTGATTCAGGGAAAAGCAGGACTCATAGGTTTTCTCTGTGATTCAGGGGGAAGAAGGACTCTTAGGCATTTTCTATTAATGTGCAGAGGAAGCAGGACTCACAGGCATTTTCTTTTAGTGTGCAGAGGAAGCAGGACTCACAGGCATTTTCTTTTAGTGTGCCGAGGTAGCAGGACTCACAGGAATTTTTTATTAGTGTGCAGAGGAAGCAGGAATCACAGGACTTTTTTTATTAGTGTGCAGAGGAAGCAGGACTCACAGGAATTTTTTATTAGTGTGCAGAGGAAGCAGGACTCACAGGAATTTTTTATTAGTGTGCAGAGGAAGCAGGAATCACAGGCATTTTTTTATTAGTATGCTGGGAAGCAGGAATCACAGGCATTTTCTATTAGTGTGCAGAGGAAGCAGGACTCACAGGTATTTTCTATTAGTGTGCAGAGGAAGCAGGACTCACAGGTATTTTCTATTAGTGTGCAGAGGAAGCAGGACTCACAGGTATTTTCTATTAGTGTCCAGAGGAAGCAGGACTCACAGGTATTTTCTATTAGTGTCCAGAGGAAGCAGGACTCACAGGCATTTTCTATTAGTGCACAAAGGAAGCAGGACTCGCAGGTATTTTCTATTAGTGTCCAGAGGAAGCAGGACTCACAGGTATTTTCTATTAGTGTGCAGAGGAAGCAGGACTCACAGGTATTTTCTATTAGTGTGCAGAGGAAGCAGGACTGACAGGTATTTTCTATGAGTGTGCAGAGGAAGCAGGACTCACAGGTATTTTCTATGAGTGTGCGGGGAAGCAGGTCTCAGGCATTGACCCCTCCACACTTGTATATATGGCTTTAGAGAAAGTAAAGAAATCTTGGAGAGGAGACAACCATATCGCACATATGTCTAGGCGAGAGTCCAAGAGAATTTTCGATTTCGACACTTTGATCCCAAGAGGACTGAATGCCGAAATGGAACAGTTCAGATTTTTATAGAAGTTCAGGGGTGTCGGGCTATTGGTGACGGGATATCGGCGTCCGGCTGTTTTTCAGCATTCCGATCTCCTCTCCCCGGTAGACTGGCGCCCCCGTTTCCACCCGTAGGTCAGCTTGGGGATGTGCTTCCGGTGGTCACTGTGTATTATGGACAGTTTATCGTAGGAGGTTTCGTGACTCAGTCAAGGGCATATAATCTTTAGTGGCAGACTTGATAAAGAGGTCTGCAGTACCCCGAAACGCTTCGTCAATGAATAAATTGAAATTTGTTTGACAAGTGGTTGTGAACGTGCGCTCCTTGTTGTCCACACGCTTCACTCCTATGGTCCAGCGCTCTTCCAGTACTATTGTTTACCCGATTGGCGGTGTGGTTCCCGCCCAAGGTGATTGGACAAGTTCAGGCTGCACCAACCGTCAACCATTTCCATTTGGCCTTCATTGTGGTTGCGACCAATTGGGTGCAACTCAAATAGGTGAGCAAACCACTTCTCCCTATCTGTGGATATAGGGTTTACTTGACATACTCACCCTATGAGCGCCTTTCTCTCCTCATTGCCACTATCTCCTGTATATGGGGAGCACTCGGCAGATTCTCTTGTTTATGGGGAGCACTCTGCAGCCTCTCCTGTATATGGGGAGCACTCTGAAGCCTCTCCTAAATATGGGGAGCACTCTTCAGCCTCTCATGCATATGGGGAGCACTCTGCATCCTCTCCTATGTATGGAGAGCACCCCTCAGCCTCTCCTGTATATGGGAAGCACTCCTCAGCCTTTTCTGTATATGGGGAGCACTCTGCAGCCTCTCCTGTATACGGGGAGCACTCCTCAGCCTCTTCTGTATACGGGGAGCACTCTGCAGCCTCTCCTGCATATGGGGAGCACTCTGCAGCCTCTCCTATATATGGGGAGCACTCCTTAGCCTCTCCTGTATACGGGGAGCACTTTGCAGCCTTTCCTGTATACGGGGAGCACTCTGCAGCCTCCCCTGTATATGGGGCGCACTCCGCAGCCTCCCCTGTATACGGGGAGCACTCCGCAGCCTCTCCTGTATATGGGAAGCACTCCTCAGCCTTTTCTGTATATGGGGAGCACTCTGCAGCCTCTCCTGTATAAGGGGAGCACTCCTCAGCCTCTTCTGTATACGGGGAGCACTCCTCAGCCTCTTCTGTATACGGGGAGCACTCTGCAGCCTCTCCTGCATATGGGGAGCACTCTGCAGCCTCTCCTATATATGGGGAGCACTCCTTAGCCTCTCCTGTATACGGGGAGCACTTTGCAGCCTTTCCTGTATACGGGGAGCACTCTGCAGCCTCCCCTATATATGGGGAGCACTCCGCAGCCTCTCCTGTATAAGGGGAGCACTCCTCAGCCTCTTCTGTATACGGGGAGCACTCTGCAGCCTCTCCTGAATATGGGGAGCACTCTGCAGCCTCTCCTGCATATGGGGAGCACTCCTTAGCCTCTCCTATATATGGGGAGCACTCCTTAGCCTCTCCTGTATACGGGGAGCACTTTGCAGCCTTTCCTGTATACGGGGAGCACTCTGCAGCCTCCCCTGTATATGGGGAGCACTCCGCAGCCTCCCCTGTATACGGGGAGCACTCCGCAGCCTCCCCTGTATACGGGGAGCACTCCGCAGCCTCTCCTGTATATGGGAAGCACTCCTCAGCCTTTTCTGTATATGGGGAGCACTCTGCAGCCTCTCCTGTATACGGGGAGCACTCTACAGCCTCTCCTGTATACGGGGAGCACTCTACAGCCTCTCCTATATATGGGGAGCACTCCTTAGCCTCTCCTGTATACGGGGAGCACTCCGCAGCCTCTACTGTATATGGGAAGCACTCCGCAGCCTCCCCTGTATATGGAAGCACTCCGCAGCCTTTTCTGTATATGGGGAGCACTCCGCAGCCTTTTCTGTATACGGGGAGCACTCCTCAGCCTTTTCTGTATTTGGGAAGCACTCTGCAGCCTCTCCTACCTATGGGGATCACTCCTTAGCCTCTCCTGTATACGGGGAGCACTCCGCAGCCTCCCCTGTATATGGGAAGCACTCCGCAGCCTTTTCTGTATACGGGGAGCACTCCTCAGCCTTTTCTGTAAATGGGAAGCACTCTGCAGCCTCTCCTACCTATGGGGATCACTCCTTAGCCTCTCCTGTATATGGGAAGCACTCCGCAGCCTCCCCTGTATATGGGAAGCACTCTGCAGCCTTTTCTGTATATGGGGAGCACTCCGCAGCCTTTTCTGTATACGGGGAGCACTCCTCAGCCTTTTCTGTATATGGGAAGCACTCCGCAGCCTTTTCTGTATACGGGGAGCACTCCTCAGCCTTTTCTGTATATGGGAAGCACTCTGCAGCCTCTCCTACCTATGGGGAGCACTCCGCAGCCTCTCCTGTATACGGGGAGCACTCCGCAGCCTCTCCTGTATATGGGAAGCACTCCGCAGCCTCTCCTGTATATGGGAAGCACTCCGCAGCCTCCCCTGTATATGGGAAGCACTCCTCAGCCTTTTCTGTATATGGGGAGCACTCCTTAGCCTCTCCTGTATACGGGGAGCACTCCTTAGCCTCTCCTGTATACGGGGAGCACTCCGCAGCCTCTCCTGTATATGGGAAGCACTCCGCAGCCTCCCCTGTATATGGGAAGCACTCCTCAGCCTTTTCTGTATATGGGAAGCACTCCTCAGCCTTTTCTGTATATGGGGAGCACTCCGCAGCCTCTCCTGTATACGGGGAGCACTCCGCAGCCTCTCCTGTATATGGGAAGCACTCCGCAGCCTCTCCTGTATATGGGAAGCACTCCGCAGCCTCCCCTGTATATGGGAAGCACTCCTCAGCCTTTTCTGTATATGGGGAGCACTCCTTAGCCTCTCCTGTATACGGGGAGCACTCCTTAGCCTCTCCTGTATACGGGGAGCACTCCGCAGCCTCTCCTGTATATGGGAAGCACTCCGCAGCCTCCCCTGTATATGGGAAGCACTCCTCAGCCTTTTCTGTATATGGGGAGCACTCCTCAGCCTTTTCTGTATACGGGGAGCACTCCGCAGCCTCTCCTGTATATGGGAAGCACTCCGCAGCCTCCCTTGTATATGGGAAGCACTCCTCAGCCTTTTCTGTATATGGGGATCACTCCGCAGCCTCTCCTGTATACGGGGATCACTCCGCAGCCTCTCCTGTATATGGGAAGCACTCCGCAGCCTCCCCTGTATATGGGAAGCACTCCTCAGCCTTTTCTGTATATGGGGAGCACTCCTTAGCCTCTCCTGTATACGGGGAGCACTCCTTAGCCTCTCCTGTATATGGGAAGCACTCCGCAGCCTCTCCTGTATATGGGAAGCACTCCGCAGCCTCCCCTGTATATGGGAAGCACTCCTCAGCCTTTTCTGTATACGGGGAGCACTCCGCAGCCTCTCCTGTATATGGGAAGCACTCCGCAGCCTCCCTTGTATATGGGAAGCACTCCTCAGCCTTTTCTGTATATGGGGATCACTCCGCAGCCTCTCCTGTATACGGGGATCACTCCGCAGCCTCTCCTGTATATGGGAAGCACTCCGCAGCCTCCCCTGTATATGGGAAGCACTCCTCAGCCTTTTCTGTATATGGGGAGCACTCTACAGTCTCGTCTATATGTCATTCTTTGACACATTGAGGCGTTCAAGGGAAGAGAAGGAGAAGAGAGGGCTGTAGGCATCCAGCCGGCAGGGTGAATGTCATGGTGGGCAGCGCTCTCACTCGCGGCCATTGTCCCCGCTCTGCTGTAATTGCAGGCTCTCTGGTGCGTGAAAATTAACTTTAATTAACCTTAACTGGATGAAACCCAAATTACAGAGCAAGCAGCGCAGCCAAGTGACAGAGCACATAGAGGAGAGACGGCAGCGCTCAGTCCCCTGACTGTGTGATCTCATTACAGGGGCCAGTGTCTCAGTCACCAGGGCCAGCGCTCTCACAGCTGTGCAGATGTTTCAGCTCAGGCATTGGTTCTATGTATAATGACAGGTTCTCGTCTCTAGTAGAGTAATCTACGCCTCAGCATCTCTCATCTTTCTGGGATGTCATCATCTCATTAGTGGAGCTTTTTGTCGATGGCGGCTCTGTATCTACTCTCGTGTCAGACTCATCTCTGTACATGTCTCTCTTTCTCTATACAAGAACATTCTCTCCTCCCTTGACATGATCTTCTACAATCCTCAACAAGAAAGAAGAAGACGTCTTGGATAATTTCTTGCTGGCACTCGTTGCCTTGCCCAGTGTCTCTCACCACCTCCCTGGCACTGTGCATACTGACAGCCTGCGGAGACATCAAACAAAGAGGGCAAGAGCAAGGGAGGATGAAAGACAAGGCGTGTGGGTGAAGATGGGGGAGTGAGGAGATATGCAAAGAAGGCAGAGACATGGCGCCAGGCTGCAGGGCAGAAGGCATTTCTATTTCCTCTATATTTCCAGTGCCAATACGCACAGTAAAATGATAGATTAGAGGAAACTGCGGAATACTGGATTTACTGATGCGCCCAGTGAGGATGCATGATTATACTGTTTCCATGTTCCACAAGAGAGGTGCATTGCATGGATGTATAGCATGCGGAGATCTATGAGATCATAGTGATCATGGGGTCACTGATTTATGGATGCTCTGTGCAGTAAGTGAGGAGACACAAGCATGGTGGTTACAGTAAAGTAAAGACCTAGGTGGTTACAGTAAAGTACAGATCTTTGTAGTTGCAGTAAAGAACAGATTCTTAAAGATTACAAAAAAGTACAAATCTCTGTGATTGCAGTTAATTACAGATCATAATGGTTACAAAGTAAACAGCACGGATTCTTAATGGTTGCAGTAATGTACAGATCCTGGTGGTTGCAGTAATGTACAGATCCTGGTGGTTGCAGTAATGTACAGATCCTGGTGGTTACAGTAATGTACAGATCTTGGTGGTTGCAGTAATGTACAGATCCTGGTGGTTGCAGTAATGTACAGATCCTGGTGGTTGTAGTAAAGTACAGATCCTGGTGGTTGCAGTAATGTACAGATCCGGGTGGTTGCAGTAATGTACAGATCCTGGTGGTTGCAGTAATGTACAGATCCTGGTGGTTGCAGTAATGTACAGATCCTGGTGGTTGCAATAATGTACAGATCCTGGTGGTTGCAGTAATGTACAGATCCTGGTGGTTGCAGTAATGTACAGATCCTGGTGGTTGTAGTAAAGTACAGATCCTGGTGGTTGTAGTAATGTACAGATCCTGGTGGTTGTAGTAAAGTACAGATCCGGGTGGTTGCAGTAATGTACAGATCCTGGTGGTTGTAGTAAAGTACAGATCCGGGTGGTTGCAGTAATGTACAGATCCTGGTGGTTGCAGTAATGTACAGATCCTGGTGGTTGTAGTAAAGTACAGATCCGGGTGGTTGTAGTAAAGTACAGATCCGGGTGGTTGCAGTAATGTACAGATCCTGGTGGTTGCAGTAATGTACAGATCCTGGTGGTTGCAGTAATGTACAGATCCTGGTGGTTGCAATAATGTACAGATCCTGGTGGTCGAAGTAATGTACAGATCCTGGTTGTTGCAGTAATGTACAGATCCGGGTGGTTGTAGTAAAGTACAGATCCGGGTGGTTGCAGTAATGTACAGATCCTGGTGGTTGCAGTAATGTACAGATCCTGGTGGTTGCAATAATGTACAGATCCTGGTGGTCGAAGTAATGTACAGATCCTGGTGGTTGCAGTAATGTACAGATCCGGGTGGTTGCAGTAATGTACAGATCCTGGTGGTTGCAGTAATGTACAGATCCTGGTTGTTGCAGTAATGTACAGATCCTGGTGGTTGCAGTAATGTACAGATCCGGGTGGTTGCAGTAATGTACAGATCCTGGTGGTTACAGTAATGTACAGATCCTGGTGGTTGCAGTAATGTACAGATCCGGGTGGTTGCAGTAATGTACAGATCCTGGTGGTTGCAGTAATGTACAGATCTTGGTGGTTGCAGTAATGTACAGATCTTGGTGGTTGCAGTAATGTACAGATCCTGGTGGTTGTAGTAATGTACAGATCCTGGTGGTTGCAGTAATGTACAGATCCTGGTGGTTACAGCAATGTACAGATCCTGGTGGTTGCAATAATGTACAGATCTTGGTGGTTGCAGTAATGTACAGATCTTGGTGGTTGCAGTAATGTACAGATCTTGCTGGTTGCAGTAAAGTAAATATCTCATTGGTTTCCGTATAGTGTAAGTTGCTGTTGCTGATTTCAGGAAAGTGCAGATCTTTGTGGTTTCAGTAAAGTACAGATCATCATGATTGCAGTACCATACAAATCTTGGTGGTTTCAGTACTTTACAGATCTTGGTGGTTGCAGTAAAGTACAGATCATCGTGGGTACAACAAAGGACAGATCTTGGTGGTTTCAGTAAAGTACGGATCTTGTTGGTTGCCGTAAAGTACAGATCTTGATGGTTGCAGTACAGATCATGGTGATTTCAGAAAAAGTACAGATCTTGGTGGTTGAGGTACAGTAAAGACTTATACGGTTATAGTGCAGTACCGATCTTGGTGGTTGCAGTGCAGTACAGATTGTGTTAGTTGCAGTAAATTACAGGTCTTGGTGGTTTCAGAAAAGTACAGATCTTGGTGGTTGCAGTAAAGCACATATTTTGCTGGTTGCAGTAGAGTACAAATCTTGGTGGTTGCCGTAAAATACAGATCTTGGTTGTTGCAGTAATGTACAGATCCTGGTGGTTGCAGTACAGTACGGATCTTGGTGTTTTCAGTACAATGTAGATCTTGGTGGTTGCTGTACAGTGCAGTTCTTGGTGGTTGCAGTACAGTGTAGATCAAGGATGCTCAACCTGTGGCCCTCCAGCTGTTGTAAAACTACAACTCCCACCATGGCCTTCTGTAGGCTGATAGCTGTAGGCTGTCCGGGAATGATGGGAGTTGTAGTTTTGCAACAGCTGGAGGGCTGCAGGTTGAGCATGCCTGGTGTAGATCATGGTAGTTACTGTACAGTGTAGATCTTGGTGGTTGCTGTACAGTGCAGATCTTGGTGCTTGCAGTACAGTGCAGATCTTGGTGGTTGCTGTACAGTGTAGATCCTGGTGGTTGCTGTACAGTGTAGATCTTGGTGTTTACAGTACAGTGCAGATCTTGGTGGTTGTAGTACAATACAGACCATAGTGGTTGCAGTACAGTGTAGATCTTGGTGTTTGCTGTACAGTGTAGATCTTGGTGTTTGCAGTACAGTGTAGATCTTGGTGTTTGCAGTACAGTGCAGATCTTGGTGGTTGCAGTACAATACAGACCATAGTGGTTGCTGTACAGTGTAGATCTTGGTGTTTGCTGTACAGTGTAGATCTTGGTGTTTGCTGTACAATGTAGATCTTGGTGGTTGCTGTACAGTGCAGTTCTTGGTGGTTGCAGTACAGTGTAGATCAAGGATGCTCAACCTGTGGCCCTCCAGCTGTTGTAAAACTACAACTCCCACCATGGCCTTCTGTAGGCTGATAGCTGTAGGCTGTCCGGGAAGGATGGGAGTTGTAGTTTTGCAACAGCTGGAGGGCTGCAGGTTGAGCATGCCTGGTGTAGATCATGGTAGTTACTGTACATTGTAGATCTTGGTGGTTGCTGTACAGTGCAGATCTTGGTGCTTGCAGTACAGTGCAGATCTTGGTGGTTGCTGTACAGTGTAGATCCTGGTGGTTGCTGTACAGTGTAGATCTTGGTGTTTACAGTACAGTGCAGATCTTGGTGGTTGTAGTACAATACAGATTATAGTGGTTGCAGTACAGTGTAGATCTTGGTGTTTGCTGTACAGTGTAGATCTTGGTGTTTGCAGTACAGTGTAGATCTTGGTGTTTGCAGTACAGTGCAGATCTTGGTGGTTGCAGTACAATACAGACCATAGTGGTTGCAGTACAGTGTAGATCTTGGTGTTTGCTGTACAGTGTAGATCTTGGTGTTTGCTGTACAGTGTAGATCTTGGTGTTTGCTGTACAGTGCAGATCTTGGTGGATGCAGTACAGTGTAGATCTTGGTGGATGCAGTACAGTGTAGATCTTGGTGTTTGCAGTACAGTGTAGATCTTGGTGGTTGCTGTACAATACAGATGATAGTGGTTGCAGTACAGTGTAGATCTTGGTGGTTGCAGTACAGTGTAGATCTTGGTGGTTTCTGTACAGTGTAGATCTTGGTGGTTGCAGTACAGTGCAGATCTTGGTTGCTGTACAGTGTAGATCTTGGTGTTTACAGTACAGTGCAGATCTTGGTGGTTGTAGTACAATACAGATTATAGTGGTTGCAGTACAGTGTAGATCTTGGTGTTTGCTGTACAGTGTAGATCTTGGTGTTTGCAGTACAGTGTAGATCTTGGTGTTTGCAGTACAGTACAGATCTTGGTGGTTGCAGTACAGTGCAGATCTTGGTGGTTGCAGTACAGTGCAGATCTTGGTGGATGCAGTACAGTGTAGATCTTGGTGGATGCAGTACAGTGTAGATCTTGGTGTTTGCAGTACAGTGTAGATCTTGGTGGTTGCTGTACAATACAGATGATAGTGGTTGCAGTACAGTGTAGATCTTGGTGGTTGCAGTACAGTGTAGATCTTGGTGGTTTCTGTACAGTGTAGATCTTGGTGGTTGCAGTACAGTGTAGATCTTGGTGGTTGCAGTACAGTGTAGATCTTGGTGTTTGCAGTACAGTGTAGATCATGGTGTTTGCAGTACAGTATAGATCTTGGTGGTTGCTGTACAGTGCAGATCTTGGTGGTTGCAGTACAGTGTAGATCTTGGTGGTTGCAGTACAGTGCAGATCTTGGTTGCAGTACAGTGTAGATCTTGGTGTTTGCAGTACAGTGTAGATCTTGGTGTTTGCTGTACAGTACAGATCATGGTATTTGCAGTACAGTGTAGATCTTGGTGTTTGCTGTACAGTGTAGATCTCGGTGTTTGCAGTACAGTGCAGATCTTGGTGGTTGCTGTACAGTGTAGATCTTGGTGGTTGCTGTACAGTGTAGATCTTGGTGGTTGCAGTACAGTGCAGATCTTGGTTGCAGTACAGTGTAGATCTTGGTGTTTGCAGTACAGTATAGATCTTGGTGGTTGCTGTACAGTGTAGATCTTGGTGGTTGCTGTACAGTGTAGATCTTGGTGGTTGCAGTACAGTGTAGATCTTGGTGGTTGCTGTACAGTGCAGATCTTGGTGGTTGCAGTACAGTGTAGATCTTGGTGGTTGCAGTACAGTGCAGATCTTGGTTGCAGTACAGTGTAGATCTTGGTGTTTGCAGTACAGTGTAGATCTTGGTGTTTGCTGTACAGTGTAGATCTTGGTGTTTGCTGTACAGTGTAGATCTTGGTGTTTGCTGTACAGTGCAGATCTTGGTGGTTGCAGTACAGTGTAGATCTTGGTGGTTGCAGTACAGTGTAGATCTTGGTGTTTGCTGTACAGTACAGATCATGGTGTTTGCAGTACAGTATAGATCTTGGTGGTTGCTGTACAGTATAGATCTTGGTGGTTGCAGTACAGTGTAGATCTTGGTGGTTGCAGTACAGTGTAGATCTTGGTGTTTGCTGTACAGTACAGATCATGGTGGTTGCTGTACAGTGCAGATCTTGGTGGTTGCTGTACAGTGCAGATCTTGGTGGTTGCAGTACAGTGCAGATCTTGGTGGTTGCAGTACAATACAGATCATGAAGTAAACAGATTGGAGGCTCAACACCTGGATGGATGGATGGATAACGGTGGGTTCACTGCTCACTGGGTCACCCACCCAGTGTAAGGTGAGGATAAAAATCAAGTAAAAAGAGCAGGCACACCACCTTCTGGAGTATAAATGTGACAGCAATGTATTCTAATGCAATAATAGACCATAAAAGGATCAAGATAAAATATAAGTTAATGCATATACCCAATACATAATAAGTACATATACCTTAATACATAATAAAATAAAATCGAATGAATCCACTGATCAGAGAAATATATAAAAGGATGGATGGGGAATAAATACATCAGAGGCTCATTTTACTCATCAAAAAATCAAAATTTAATTTAAAACGTTTTAAGAATGGAGACACAGCAATATCAGTGTAGAGGAAGTCTCAATATTGAATGTACAGCAATATAGCAGCTATAAATGGTGCTCACCACCAAATACTCACAGCCCAGTGTAGATAAGCGCAAGTAATTCAGCGATTCAGGGTTGCCTCACTGAGGCTCTTACCGCACTGCTGATGCTGCACTCACGTGTGTATTCGGGCACTGATTCCAGGGAGCGGAGAGTGAGGGCAATTTACCCAGGACGCTGGTTCCACGTGGTGGGAGCGCTCAGCTCCGTTTGCTTGGTAGGCGTGTATAGTAACTGTGGAGATCAGATGATCCGGTCGAAAGGTCAGGTGATCCGATCAGCTGGTTAGCTGCTGTGGTCATGTGACTCACAGGTCCTAAACGGCAATATTGAATGCTGTGTTTCGATGGGGATAAACCAAACTTTTTTGTGAACAAAGAGAATTATTTTGTTCTGGTCCGGACCAGTAGAAAATGAAGAAAAAGCGCAGCTTTCAGACGCGTTTCGAGGCAACTAGACTCTTCCTACAATACAGCTCATAGTGGTTGCAGTACATTGTAGATCTTGGTGGTTGCAGTACAGTGCAGATCTTGGTGGTTGCAGTACAGATCTTGGTGGTTGCAGTACAGATCTTGGTGGTTGCAGTACAGTACAGATCTTGGTGGTTGCAGTACAGTACAGATCTTGGTGGTTGCAGTACAGTACAGATCTTGGTGGTTGCAGTACAGTACAGATCTTGGTGGTTGCAGTACAGTACAGATCTTGGTGGTTGCAGTACAGTGTAGATCTTGGTGGTTGCAGTACAGTGTAGATCTTGGTGGTTGCAGTACAGTACAGATCTTGGTGGTTGCAGTACAGTACAGATCTTGGTGGTTGCTGTACTGTACAGATCATGGTGGTTACAGTACAGTAAAGATCTTGGTTGCAGTACAGTACAGATCTTGGTGGTTGCAGTACAGTACAGATCTTGGTGGTTGCAGTACAGTACAGATCTTGGTGGTTGCTGTACAGTACAGATCATGGTGGTTACAGTACAGTAAAGATCTTGGTTGCAGTACAGTACAGATCTTGGTGGTTGCAGTACAGTACAGATCTTGGTGGTTGCAGTACAGTACAGATCTTGGTGGTTGCAGTACAGTACAGATCTTGGTGGTTGCAGTACAGTACAGATCTTGGTGGTTGCAGTACAGTGTAGATCTTGGTGGTTGCAGTACAGTGTAGATCTTGGTGTTTGCTGTACAGTACAGATCTTGGTGGTTGCAGTACAGTACAGATCTTGGTGGTTACAGTACAGATATTGGTGGTTGCAGTACAGTACAGATCTTGGTGGTTGCAGTACAGTGTAGATCTTGGTGTTTGCTGTACAGTACAGATCTTGGTGGTTGCAGTACAGTACAGATCTTGGTGGTTACAGTACAGATCTTGGTGGTTGCAGTACAGTACAGATCTTGGTGGTTGCAGTACAGTACAGATCTTGGTGGTTGCAGTACAGTACAGATCTTGGTGGTTGCTGTACAGTACAGATCATGGTGGTTACAGTACAGTAAAGATCTTGGTTGCAGTACAGTACAGATCTTGGTGGTTGCAGTACAGTACAGATCTTGGTGGTTGCAGTACAGTACAGATCTTGGTGGTTGCAGTACAGTACAGATCTTGGTGGTTGCAGTACAGTACAGATCTTGGTGGTTGCAGTACAGTGTGATGCACTTCAGTTCCGTTTGAGCCGTGGTCAGACATTGGAGCACGTTGAAGAATTTGCCACTTCATTGTGAGTTTTTGCTTCTCCTGGAGATTGGAGCCACAATCCTGGGCATGTGCACCTGAGGCCCACAGGGTGTATGTAGTAAGTCGGGTGCAGTACAGTAGATTACATCAGAGAAAATGCTAAAAAGCAAACTACGTGTGTTTTTCCTCCTTTTCAGTTTGCACGGCTCCATAAATAATACATCACCTTCTCTGGCTTACACCCCTGTAAGGCGCTGCTGCTTGCTGCTCTGACAGACACGTAGGCTGCACACATTAAATCCATGGGGCTCACATATACATTCTCTGAAGAACATGCTTACACATATATGCAAACACTGGGTGGGGGGGGAGGGGCGCTGATATGTGAGACCCTCTTGAGCATTGTCCCATTCATCACAGGACATTGCCATCTCCATATAATGACCTGGGGACGCTAATGAGCGCCATCACTCAGCCTGACAACTGCCTCCTCACCAGCTCTATCTCTGCTTTCCTTCGCTGTGTTTGCAGGTGTCCCCCATGTCCTGCTGTGCCTTTAGGGTCGTATCTTCTGCAGCCACTGAATCCTCATATATTAATATACAATGCCTTGAAAAAGTGTTCAGACTTTTCCATATTTTTTCATGTTACAGCCACAAACTTAAGTGTATTTTATTTTATTTATTTTTTTGTGAGACCAACATAAAGTAGCAAATATGTGTGAAGTAAAGAGAAAATTATGCATGGTTTTCAAAATATTTAATAAATAAAAATCTGGAAAGTGTGGTGTGCTGATCCCCTAAATAAAATCCAGTCTGACCAATTTCCTTCAGAAGTCACCTCATTAGTAGACAGAGTATACCTGTGTGTAATGTATTCTCAGTATAAAACTCCAGCTGTTCTGTGAAGGTCAGAACATAAGTGATCAAACAGCATCATGAAAACCAAGGAACACACCAGACAGGTCAGGGATAAAGATGTGGAGAAGTGTAAAGCAGGGTTAGGTTATAAAAAATTATCCCAAGCACTAAACATATCACAGAGCACTGTTAAATCCATCATCCGAAAATAGGAGTATGGCACAACTGAAAACCTACCAAGACATGGCCGTCCACCTAAACTGACAGCCCTGGCAAGGAGAGCACTAATTAGAGAAGCAGCCAAGAGGCCCATGGTCACTCTGGATGAGCTGCAGAGATCCACGGCTCAGGTGGGAGAATCTGTCAACAGGACAACTAGTAGTCGTGTCCTCCACAAATCTGGCCTTTATGGAAGACAAGAAGAAAGCCATTTCTGAAAGCAGCCATGAGAAGTCCCATCTGCAGTTTTCCACAAGCCACGTAGGGGACACAGCAAACATATGGAAGAAGGTGCTCGGGTCAGAGGAGACCAAAGTGGAACCTTGTGGCCTAAATGCAAAACACTATGTGTGGTGGAAAACTAACCCCGCACATCCCCCTGAACTCGGGGCAGCACCATGCTGGGGGAGGCTCTTCTTCAGCAGGGACAGGGAAGCCGGTCAGAGGTGATGGGAAGATGGATGGAGATAAATACAGGGCAATCCTGGAGGAAAACCTGGCAGAGGCTGCTGAAGACTTGAGACTGGGGCGTAGGTTCACCTTCCAGCAGGACAACAACCCTCAACATCCAGCCAGAGCTACAACGGTTTAGATGAAAGCATCTTCATGTGTTAGAACGGCCCAGTCACAGTCCAGACCTACATCCCATCCAGAGTCTGTGGGAAGACCTGAGAATTGCTGCTCACAGACGCTCTCCATCCGATCTGACGGAGCGCGAGCTCTTCTGCACAGAAGAATAGGCAAAAATGTCATCATCTAGAAGTGCAAAGCTGGTAGGGACAGACCCCGAAAGACTGCAGCGAAAGGTGGTCCTACAAAGTACTGACTCAGGGGGTGTGAATACTAATGCACGACACACGTTTCAGGTTTTTATTTATTAAACATGAAAACCTTTGTATCATTTTCTTCTCTTCACACAGACTTGGACTTTGTGTCGGTCGATCACATAGAATCCCAATAAAATATATTGAAGTTTGTGGATGTAACGTGAAAAAAATGTGGAAAAGTTCAAGGGGTGTAAATAGTTTTTCAAGGCACTATGAGGGACAGACAGGGGTGACATGGCATCTGCAGAGGACATGGCGTACGCACCCCGCGCTGCACTCCAGTCCGGTCTCCTCTACACCACTGATGCTTGTGAGTGACCCATATATAATAACGGGGTTCCCTACTGTCACAGCCCCGTACAAGTTGTCATCCATCTTTCCAATGCTCTACAATGGCAGCATTATGCTATCAGTCCTGTCCCTCTCAGGAACAGAGTGGCCCGCCACCATACCAGAGGATCCTACAAAGACTGCACAATAATATGACCTAAAAGTCTAGCAGAAAAAAGCGCCCCTTGGTGGCGGTCAGAAGGACCGATCAGTGCGATCAGAGAGCTCGGCGGTGAACGCGATGCCGGGTGCCAAATACCGGTGCCAGTCATTGTCGGTCACGACATAACGGCTTCCTCAGACTAGTCTCCTGCAGTGGACACCAGGGCTGGACTGACCCTCAGGTCACAAGGGCAGTTCTGCCATGACAGGGGCTTTTGTGATGTTTGCAGACCACCGCTCACGAGGACACAATTTGGCGTTAAATCTTGTGCAATCTTCCGGATTGTGAGGCGTCTAGTTTCCGGTGGTCCCTCAGATTCAGTCAGGTGGGTTTCAGGTCTCGCCGTCTTCTTATCTCTGGGTAAATATGCAGCAGGAGGCGATTGCTATGCCGCTCACTATCCGCTGATTAGACATGGAGGGAATGACAAACACTGCAGATGAGCCCCGTGTCCCAGCTGTAAACCGCCATAGTGTATGCACAAAGGATTGGCGCCTCTCGCAGGCGGGGAGCGGGTTATCTGTAAAGAATTCCCCATGTCCCGAGACAACGCTCAAAGGCTCTACATGTGGAAGTCGCTTCTACAAATCTGCGATCTATCTGAACCGAGATGAGTGGGAAAATCTGAAGAAGCGCCGCGCACCAAACCTATCTATAATTAACGGAAACAGACTCGAAATGTGACGAGAACTGCGCCACCACTAACACCGTCTTAAAGGGAACCTGTCCCCTGAACGCGCTCAGTAATCACAGATCGTATACAATCGCTGTATAATCCGGGGGGCTTCATTGTAACTTTCTGTAACTGTGTGACCATAGGGGCCCCGGAGCCCCATACCACTTTCAGGACTCTCTGCTGGGGTTTTTAACAAAGCAGTAACCATGTTCAGGTTCTCACCCTCCATTATGATGGGGGCTAGACCAACCTGAAATGGGCCCTTTCTCCAGGCTCCCTCCACAATAAATATACCTTTGCTTGCAGGTGCATCCATACTGACCCAACAGCACCCCAAAGTGATGATTAAAAATGTGTCCGCCATGATCAAACTCTCCCACTCTGTGTCCTCCATCTGTCCGTGCACACGTCGGATGTAGTAAATGTTGGTGGCACTTCTTTGACCAATGACCATGATGGAATCCTTAAAGGGGTTGTCCAAGACTGAATATCAGGATAGGTCACTGTAATGTAATGTAATGGGAATTCAAAAGATTCGAGAATGAATAAGCTTACGCAGGCTAAGTGAATAAATATATTTACTAAGTGTGATTAAATATAAGACAAATCAATACATCACTAGCCTAAAGTGGGTGAGACTCCATCGATCATGGTATAACACATGGCTGTCTACCACGTTTTAACACATGACTAACACCCTAGGGTGCACAAGAGAGATAGGGCAAATCAATACTTACATCCTACCTAGGATGAAGTTTTAGGTGGAGTCCCCCGAATGTAAGTGTGTCACAGAGTTTAAACCTTTTATCCCCTCCTCCAGTGTATGTATCTGAGATCACTCAGGAATCAGGACAGTGGGGGATGGGTACTTCTCTAACCCACTGCATTACAAGGAAAACTTTATTACACAGAGTATTAAACAAGGACAGAATTAAAGGGGACAGGACCAATCGGTACTTAAAAATACCCTTACAATACAATCATGAATATCAAATCTGTGGGGTCTGACTCCTGACACCCTCACGATCAGCTGATTTCATGAGATGTGATGTCATGTCTGCCGATCATACGGCCTTTGTGCAGCTCATTCCCATTTAAGTGAATGGGACTGAGCTGCAATACCAGGTATGGCCACTATACAGTGTACGGCGCTGGTATACTATGAAGTGATGAATGCTGCAGCCCCTGGGAGTCAGACCCCTGCCGATCTGTTATTGATTACCTTTCCTGAAGATAGGCCATCCATACCAAAATCCTGGACAACCCCTTCAAAAATGTGAGGCGCCACCATGGTCGGCTCTGGTAGTCCGACCCCCAACTGCGCACTGCCTGGAAAGTGCAGCACTTACCTGTCACGACGTCTGCAGTGACATTCGGAAATTCTGGGGATTTTTACTGCATTTTACTTTAAAACAGATTAACTCTGCGTTGCCTGATGTGATCCACGTAACAACCTGTCACCGTGTTACAATGTATCTTCAGGCCGGTTAAAGGGCTGCCATTTGTTACTTCATGCCGTCGAGGTCGCCCATCTATTGTACTTCCCATTATCGCACTCGCGGTAATGCCCAATTTCAGAACGCCAGCGTTAATGATGGAAAATGCTTTTCTGAGATTCATTTTTCATGCTGTTGGGGTTTTAAATGAAATGATCAGACATTACGGGGCGCAGGGCGAGTCTGACAAAGAGGCACGGCGTGACAGGAGGAGCAGAGGAGGCTGTTAGACTGTGGATAATCTATGGGGCGCGCGGCCATGGCGGGAGGAAGATGTCTGCTGGATTTCATCTTTCCTGAAACGTGATGAACACAGCATGTGCATAAACGTGGGGGTGTGCGATCACCCGGAGCGACAGATGTGGTCCCTACAACTGAAGGGTTCACATACTTTACAGGTGGCTTTGTGGCTCTAGTAAGGACAGATCTGATGGGCGTCTGTGTGAGCCGAGTGCCGGGCAGGTTTACTGGTTACCGGTTGCCCACTGCTTTCCAATCTGCCCATAGCTCCCATGTGCTCCCACAGGAACAGTTCTGCTCTCCCCTACCTCAGGTGAACGCATTGCACCCGCACTGAATCCGGACCCATTCATTTCAATGGGGCTGTGCACATGAGCGATGTTTTTCAGGCATCACTTGCATGTTCTATATTCTGCATTTTTCACTCAACGCAGGCCCCATAAAAATGAATTGGGCTTCAGTGAAAATCACATCGTATTTGCAAGCAAGTGGTTGCTAAGGAGACAAGGGATGTATGACCCGGGACCCCATTTACTTTATTATTTTCCATTCTAACATGGTTATAAAGGAAAATAATAGCATTCTTAATACAGAATGCTAAGTATAAATGTCAATTAAGGGTTAAAAAATAATAAAAACGTAACTCGCCTTATCCACTTGATCGCGCAGCCGGGATCCTCTTCTTTGTTCTTCTTGAAGGACCTGCAAAAGGACCTGCGCTGACGTCATCGCGCTCACCACATGCCGGCTACGCGATCAAGTAGATGAGGTGAGTTATGTTTTTATTATTTTTTAACCCTTAATTGACATTATACTATTATTCTCCTTTATAGCCATGTTATAATGGAAAATAATAAAATCTACACAACACCGAACCCGAACCCGAACTTCTGTGAAGAAGTCTGGCTTTAGGTCTGGGTACCACATTCAGTTTTTTCTCATGCACATGCAAAACGCATTGCACTCGAAATAAATGAACAACGGAACGCAATCGCAGTCAAAACTGACAGAAATTGTCCCTGAACGCAGCTGCATCGCATCCGGCCCTCACCCGCGACGCCCGTGTGAAGGGGGCCCAAGTCTGGAGAGCAGCATTGTAGGAAATAGATTTTGTTAATTACATGCAAGAAATGATTCAAAAGCAGCAGGAGGCGGCGGAGGAGGATGGCGGTGCCGTGTCTTGTTTACAGCACAATGCTCCGCACCTTGCTGTCTATTGTAGGGGATGCTGTGTGTCCATTGTGTGGTGCTGATTGACTATTTTGGGGGTTCTGCATGTCTGTTGTGAGGGTGCTGCTTAACTAATGTCGGGGTGTTGCTTGCTTATTGTGGAAATGCTGCTTGTCTATTGTGGAGGTGCTGCATCTTGTCTATTGTTGGGGTGCTGCGTGTCTATTTTCTATTGTGTGGGTGCAGCTTGTCTATTGTGTGGTTCTAAGAGTCTATTGTGTGGGTGCAGCTTGTCTATTGTGTGGTTCTAAGAGTCTATTGTGGGGGTGCAGCTTGTCTAATGCGGGGGTGCAGCTTGTCTAATGCGGGGGTGCAGCTTGTCTATTGTGGGGGTGCAGCTTGTCTATTGTGGGGGTGCAGCTTGTCTATTGTGGGGTTCTAAGAGTCTATTGCGGGGGTGCTGGTTGTCTAGTGGGGTGCTGCTTGTTTGTTGTGTGGGTGCTACGTGTCTATTGTGTGGGTGCTGCATGTCTATTGTAGGGGTGCAGCTTGTCTATTTTGGGGGTGCTGCTTGTCTCTTGTGGAGGTGCTGTGTGTCTGATGTGGGGGTGCTATGTGCGTACACTGGGGTGCTCTGCCGGTCTGGCTCTTCGAATCTCAGGTCATCATTGCCATCGGTTCATCTCCTCCCATCTCAGCAGTGCAGACCGGCCAGTCGCTGGGATGGCGGCACAGTTAGATTTCCTCTCTTCCTCTGATATATCTGGTGCATTGTAGCGAGCTCTCCAGGAGCTCAGACGTGTAATGTTCCCTCCATGAGTCTGATGGACGACCCTTATGTTCCACCCGTGTGATGCTGGCAGCACGTTCTCTCCACGAACTGGCGCGTTTTTCTCCCTCTCGTCCCATTTTGCTTTTTAATGGGCGCCCGTAGTTTCCGACAATAATTGCTTTACTTGTTTCTTCATTTCTTCTGTTTTGTATTATTTAATATCAGCCACCGCCGTACAAGACGCCCAGCCACCACAGCTTCTCTTCTGCCGCCGTACAAGACGCCCAGCCACCACAGCTTCTCTTCTGCCGCCGTACAAGACGCCCAGCCACCACAGCTTCTGTTCTGCCGCTGTACATGACGCCCAGCCACCACAGCTTCTGTTCTGCCGCTGTACATGACGCCCAGCCACCACAGCTTCTCTTCTGCCGCTGTACATGACGCCCAGCCACCACAGCTTCTCTTCTGCCGCTGTACATGACGCCCAGCCACCACAGCTTCTGTTCTGCCGCTGTACATGACGCCCAGCCACCACAGCTTCTCTTCTGCCGCTGTACATGACGCCCAGCCACCACAGCTTCTCCTCTGCCACCATACAAGACGCCCAGCCACCACAGCTTCTCTTCTGCCGCTGTACATGACGCCCAGCCACCACAGCTTCTCTTCCGCCGTTGTACATGACGCCCAGCCACCACAGCTTCTCTTCTGCCGCTGTACATGACGCCCAGCCACCACAGCTTCTCTTCTGCCGCTGTACATGACGCCCAGCCACCACAGCTTCTCTTCTGCCACGGTACATGACGCCCAGCCACCACAGCTTCTCTTCTGCCGCTGTACATGACGCCCAGCCACCACAGCTTCTCTTCCGCCGTTGTACATGACGCCCAGCCACCACAGCTTCTCTTCTGCCGCTGTACATGACGCCCAGCCACCACAGCTTCTCCTCTGCCACCATACAAGACGCCCAGCCACCACAGCTTCTCCTCTGCCACCATACAAGATGCCCAGCCACCACAGCTTCTCCTCTGCCACCATACAAGATGCCCAGCCACCACAGCTTCTCTTCTGCCGCTGTACATGACGCCCAGCCACCACAGCTTCTCTTCTGCCGCTGTACATGACGCCCAGCCACCACAGCTTCTCTTCTGCCGCTGTACATGACGCCCAGCCACCACAGCTTCTCTTCTGCCGCTGTACATGACGCCCAGCCACCACAGCTTCTCTTCTGCCGCTGTACATGACGCCCAGCCACCACAGCTTCTCTTCTGCCGCCGTACAAGACGCCCAGCCACCACAGCTTCTCTTCCGCCGTTGTACATGACGCCCAGCCACCACAGCTTCTCTTCTGCCGCTGTACATGACGCCCAGCCACCACAGCTTCTCTTCTGCCACCGTACATGACGCCCAGCCACCACAGCTTCTCTTCTGCCACGGTACATGACGCCCAGCCACCACAGCTTCTCTTCTGCCACGGTACATGACACCCAGCCACCACAGCTTCTCCTCTGCCACCATATAAGATGCCCAGCCACCACAGCTTCTCCTCTGCCACCATACAAGACTGGCAGCCACCACAGCTTCTCCTCTGCCACCATACAAGACGCCCATCCACCTCAGCTTCTCCTCTGCCACCATACAAGACGCCCAGCCACCACAGCTTCTTGTCTGCACCCATACAAGACGCCCAGCCACCACAGCTTTACCTCTGCCCCCATACAAGACGCCCAGCCACCACAGCTTTACCTCTGCCACCATACAAGATGCCCAGCCACCACAGCTTCTCCTCTGCCACCATACAAGACACCCAGCCAACACAACTTCCCCAAAACTTGAAGCAAATATCGATCCCAGCACTGCTCCATTCAAACTCCTTCCTATGATGCAGTCCTATGTAATATCTTCTTATATACAGTTTGTAACTGAACTAAAACCTTCAAGTGGGAGGAGTGGAGAATCACAACCTGAACAGAAACTATTTAGCAATTTCAGTCTGTCATAGACTTGTAGAGAGTTTCAATACAAGTCTATGGGAATGACTAGTCAGTTTATCCAGACTTAAACATGTCTTCAAAAATGAACTAAACCAGACAGTCAGAGGGTTAGTGTGGGCGTTTTTTTTTTGTTTTTTTTTCCTCCAAAGCCTTGTATAGTATAACTTCTCTGTGCATAGATAGAAAGTCCCAAAGTCTTTCAGTATTAGCTGGTATTAGCTGTACAGTGCGGCCATAGTGTAATAACAATATGAAAAGAGCACACACCAGAATAAGATACAGTGCCAATTGCAACGTGGGGAGTTGATGGCTTTGTACAGTCGTGGCCAAAAGTTTTGAGAATGACACAAATATTAGTTTTCACAAAGTTTGCTGCTAAACTGCTTGTTTCAATTGTTTCTGTGATGTAGTGAAATATAATTACACGCACTTCATACGTTTCAAAGGCTTTTATCGACAATTACATGACATTTATGCAAAGAGTCAGTATTTGCAGTGTTGGCCCTTCTTTTTCCGGACCTCTGCAATTCGACTGGGCATGCTCTCAATCAACTTCTGGGCCAATTCCTGACTGATACAACCCATTCTTTCATCATCACTTCTTGGAGTTTGTCAGAATTAGTGGGTTTTTGTTTGTCCACCCACCTCTTGAGGATTGACCACAAGTTCTCAATGGGATTAAGATCTGGGGAGTTTCCAGGCCATGGACCCAAAATGTCAACGTTTTGGTCCCCGAGCCACTTAGTTATCACTTTTGCCTTATGGCCCGGTGCTCCATCGTGCTGGAAAATGCATTGTTCTTCACCAAACTGTTGTTGGATTGTTGGAAGAAGTTGCTGTTGGAGGGTGTTTTGGTGCCATTCTTTATTCATGGCTGTGTTTTGGGGCAAAATTGTGAGTGAGCCCACTCCCTTGGATGGGAAGCAACCCCACACATGAATGGTCTCAGGATGCTTTGCTGTTGGCATGACACAGGACTGATGGTAGCGCTCACCTTTTCTTCTCCGGACAAGCCTTTTTCCAGATGCCCCAAACAATCGGAAAGAGGCTTCATCGGAGAATATGACTTTGCCCCAGTCCTCAGCAGTCCATTCACCATACTTTCTGCAGAAGATCAATCTGTCCCTGATGTTTCTTTTGGAGAGAAGTGGCTTCTTTGCTGCCCTTCTTGACACCAGGCCATCTTCCAAAAGTCTTGGCCTCACTGTGCGTGCAGATGCGCTCACACCTGCCTGCTGCCATTCCTGAGCAAGCTCTGCACTGGTGGCACTCCGATCCCGCAGCTGAATCCTCTTTAGGAGACGATCCTGGCGCTTGCTGGACTTTCTTGGACGCCCTGAAGCCTTCTTAACAAGAATTGAACCTCTTTCCTTGAAGTTCTTGATGATCCTATAAATTGTTGATTGAGGTGCAATCTTAGTAGCCACAATATCCTTGCCTGTGAAGCCATTTTTATGCAACGCAATGATGGCTGCACACGTTTCTTTGCAGGTCACCATGGTTAACAATGGAAGAACAATGATTTCAAGCATCAGCCTCCTTTTAACATGTCAAGTCTGCCATTTTAACCCAATCAGCCTGACATAATGATCTCCAGCCTTGTGCTCGTCAACATTCTCACCTGAGTTAACAAGACGATTACTGAAATGATCTCAGCAGGTCCTTTAATGACAGCAATGAAATGCAGTGGAAAGGTTTTTTTTTGGGATTAAGTTAATTTTCATGGCAAAGAAGGACTATGCAATTCATCTGATCACTCTTCATAACATTCTGGAGTAGATGCAAATTGCTATTATAAAAACTTAAGCAGCAACTTTTCCAATTTCCAATATTTATGTAATTCTCAAAACTTTTGGCCACGACTGTATAGTAGCAAATAGTAGGGGCAGATATCCATAGTCCAAAGTACCTTTGCTCCAGGGCACTGTACATCCATCCTCTTCTTTTCTGTTTGTGGCTTACTGTATATTTTGTATATCACTGTTAGCCCCCTCTCCATGTGAGCCCCCTGCATCTCTCCATGTGAGCCCCCTGCATCTCTCCATGTGAGCCCCATGCATCTCTCCGTGTGAGCCCCCTGCATCTCTCCATGTGAGCCCCCTGCATCTCTCCATGTGAGCCCCCTGCATCTCTCCATGTGAGCCCCCTGCATCTCTCCGTGTGAGCCCCCTGCATCTCTCCGTGTGAGCCCCCTGCATCTCTCCATGTGAGCCCCCTGCATCTCTCCATGTGAGCCCCCTGCATCTCTCCGTGTGAGCCCCCTGTCACCCTGTCACTGCCGTGTCCCTCTGGCGCCTCTTCGTATAGACGGCAGGGAGCGTCACTTGGCCCTTTGTCGTCTCACACTCAGGCAGACCATAGACACCAGCAGCGGACAGGAAGAGAGGCGGGAGACGGCACATGCACACTGCGCGCACCGTCTCATCATACAGCTGGTCAGCGGGGGTGTCGGGAGTTGGACCCCCGCCAATCTAATATTGAGAACCCCTTTAAGATTGCTTTCTGCCTGGCAGCAGCTCCGTCCATTTCCTACAGTGTTTCTGTATATAATGTGAGGGGCCCTGATAAAAAAAACTTTTTGTCCTCCTCCTGGGCGGGCCCCTTCTGAGTTTGGGCCCCGAAGCAGCCACTTCCCCTATAGCTACGCCCCTGCTCACTGCAATTGTGAATGGTCGCCTTGCTGTACTTCTATCTATGAACAGCCGCTGATGTTGGGGGTCTGTCTCAGGGGGCGTCCCCGCATGTAGCACACATTACTGGGACTTCCAGCTCCCATTTAGTGGCCTCCTATTAAAGGAACTGCACTGTCTGTATCAATGTATAACTGGTGCCATGCCAAAGCCACTGGGTAAACTGGAATGGCGGCTGATTGTGCAGGATGTAGCTTCCACCGTGTACCTACAGCAGAGCGGGTGGCTGTCGCCGTGTACCTACAGCAGAGCGGGTGGCTGTTGCCGTGTACCTACAGCAGAGCGGGTGGTCACTGTCATGTACCTACAGTAGAGCTGGTGGTCACTGTCATGTACCTACAATAGAGCTGGTGGTCGCTGCTGAGTACCTACAGAAGAGCTGGTGGTCGCCGCTGTGTACCTACAGTAGAGCTGGTGGTCGCCGCTGAGTAGCTACAGTAGAGCTGGTGGTCACTGTCATGTACCTACAGTAGAGCTAGTGGTTACCACTGAGTACCTACAGTAGAGCTGGTTGCTGCCATGAACCAAGAGTAGAGCGAGTTGACGCAGCCATGTACCTACAGTAGAGTTGGTGGTCGCCGCTGTGTACTTACAGTAGAGCTGGTGGTCGTCGCTGTGTACCTACAGTAGAGCTGGTGGTTGCCGCTGTGTACCTACAGTAGAGCTGGTGGTCGCCGCTGTGTACCTACAGTAAAGCCAGTGGTCGCCGCTTAGTACCTACAGTAGAGCTAGTGGTCGCCGCTGTGTACCTACAGTAGAGCTGGTGGTCGCCGCTGTGTACCTACAGTAGAGCTGGTGGTCGTCACTGAGTACCTACAGTAGAGCTGGTAGTCGCCGCTGTGTACCTACAGTAGAGCTGGTGGTCGCCGCTGTGTACCTACAGTAGAGCTGGTGGTCGTCACTGAGTACCTACAGTAGAGCTGGTGGGCGTCGCTGTGTACCTACAGTAGAGCTGGTGGTTGCCGCTGAGTACCTACAGTAGAGCTGGTGGTTGCCGCTGAGTACCTACAGTAGAGCTGGTGGTCGCCGCTGTGTACCTACAGTAGAGCTGGTGGTCGCCGCTGTGTACCTAGAGTAGAGCTGGTGGTCGCCGCTGAGTAGCTACAGTAGAGCGGGTGGCTGTCGCTGTGTACCTACAGTAGAGCTGTTGGTTGCCGCTTAGTACCTACAGTAGAGCTGGTGGTCATCGCTGTGTACCTACAGTAGAGCTGGTAGTCGCCGCTGTGTACCTACAGTAGAGCTAGTGGACGCCGCTGTGTACCTACAGTAGAGCTGGTGGTCGCCGCTGTGTACCTACAGTAGAGCTGGTGGTCGCCGCTGTGTACCTACAGTAGAGCTGGTGGCTGTCGCTGTGTACCTACAGTAGAGCTGGTGGTCGCTGCTGTGTACCTACAGTAAAGCTAGTGGTCGCCGCTGTGTACCTACAGTAGAGCTGGTGGCTGTCGCTGTGTACCTACAGTAGAGCTGGTGGCTGTCGCTGTGTACCTACAGTAGAGCTGGTGGTCGCCGCTGAGTACCTACAGTAGAGCTGGTGGTCGCCGCTGTGTACCTACAGTAGAGCTGGTGGTCGTCGCTGTGTACCTACAGTAGAGCTGGTGGTCGCCTCTGAGTACCTACAGTAGAGCTGGTGGTCGCCGTTGTGTACCTACAGTAGAGCTGGTGGTCGCCGCTGTGTACCTAGAGTAGAGCTGGTGGTCGCCGCTGAGTAGCTACAGTAGAGCTGGTGGTCGTCGCTGTGTACCTACAGTAGAGCTGGTGGTCGCCGCTGTGTACCTACAGTAGAGCTGGTGGTCGCCGCTGTGTACCTACAGTAGAGCTGGTGGTCGCCGCTGTGTACCTAGAGTAGAGCTGGTGGTCGCCGCTGAGTAGCTACAGTAGAGCTGGTGGTCGTCGCTGTGTACCTACAGTAGAGCTGGTGGTCGCCGCTGAGTACCTACAGTAGAGCTGGTGGTTGCCGCTGAGTGCCTACAGTAGAGCTGGTGGTCGCCGCTGTGTACTTACAGTAGAGCTGGTGGTCGCCGCTGTGTACCTACAGTAGAGCTGGTGGTCGTCGCTGTGTACCTAGAGTAGAGCTGGTGGTCGCCGCTGTGTACCTAGAGTAGAGCTGGTGGTCGTCGCTGTGTACCTACAGTAGAGCTGGTGGTCGCCGCTGAGTACCTACAGTAGAGCTGGTGGTCGCCGCTGAGTAGCTACAGTTGAGCTGGTGGTCGTCGCTGTGTACCTACAGTAGAGCTGGTGGTTGCCGCTGAGTACCTACAGTAGAGCTGGTGGTCGCCGCTGTGTACCTACAGTAGAGCTGGTGGTCGCCGCTGTGTACCTAGAGTAGAGCTGGTGGTCGCCGCTGAGTAGCTACAGTAGAGCTGGTGGTCGTCGCTGTGTACCTACAGTAGAGCTGGTGGTCGCCGCTGAGTACCTACAGTAGAGCTGGTGGTTGCCGCTGAGTGCCTACAGTAGAGCTGGTGGTCGCCGCTGTGTACTTACAGTAGAGCTGGTGGTCGCCGCTGTGTACCTACAGTAGAGCTGGTGGTCGTCGCTGTGTACCTAGAGTAGAGCTGGTGGTCGCCGCTGTGTACCTAGAGTAGAGCTGGTGGTCGTCGCTGTGTACCTACAGTAGAGCTGGTGGTCGTCGCTGTGTACCTACAGTAGAGCTGGTAGTCGCCGCTGTGTACCTACAGTAGAGCTAGTGGACGCCGCTGTGTACCTACAGTAGATCTTATGCTCCCTGCTGTGTACCTACAGTAGAGCTGGTGGTCGCCGCTGTGTACCTACAGTAGAGCTGGTGGCTGTCGCTGTGTACCTACAGTAGAGCTGGTGGCTGTCGCTGTGTACCTACAGTAGAGCTGGTGGCTGTCGCTGTGTACCTACAGTAGAGCTGGTGGTCGCCGCTGAGTACCTACAGTAGAGCTGGTGGTCGCCGCTGTGTACCTACAGTAGAGCTGGTGGTCGTCGCTGTGTACCTACAGTAGAGCTGGTGGTCGCCTCTGAGTACCTACAGTAGAGCTGGTGGTCGCCGTTGTGTACCTACAGTAGAGCTGGTGGTCGCCGCTGTGTACCTAGAGTAGAGCTGGTGGTCGCCGCTGTGTACCTAGAGTAGAGCTGGTGGTCGTCGCTGTGTAGCTACAGTAGAGCTGGTGGTCGTCGCTGTGTACCTACAGTAGAGCTGGTGGTTGCCGCTGAGTACCTACAGTAGAGCTGGTGGTCGCCGTTGTGTACCTACAGTAGAGCTGGTGGTCGCCTCTGAGTACCTACAGTAGAGCTGGTGGTCGCCGTTGTGTACCTACAGTAGAGCTGGTGGTCGCCGCTGTGTACCTAGAGTAGAGCTGGTGGTCGCCGCTGTGTACCTAGAGTAGAGCTGGTGGTCGCCGCTGAGTAGCTACAGTAGAGCTGGTGGTCGTCGCTGTGTACCTACAGTAGAGCTGGTGGTTGCCGCTGAGTACCTACAGTAGAGCTGGTGGTCGCCGCTGAGTACCTACAGTAGAGCTGGTGGTCGCTGCTGTGTACCTACAGTAGAGCTGGTGGTCGTCGCTGTGTACCTACAGTAGAGCTGGTGGTCGCCGCTGTGTACCTACAGTAGAGCTGGTGGTCGCCGTTGTGTACCTACAGTAGAGCTGGTGGTCGCCGCTGTGTACCTAGAGTAGAGCTGGTGGTCGCCGCTGAGTACCTACAGTAGAGCTGGTGGTTGCCGCTGAGTACCTACAGTAGAGCTGGTGGTCGCCGCTGAGTACCTACAGTAGAGCTGGTGGTCGCCGCTGTATACCTACAGTAGAGCTGGTGGTCGTCGCTGTGTACCTACAGTAGAGCTGGTGGTCGTCGCTGTGTACCTACAGTAGAGCTGGTAGTCGCCGCTGTGTACCTACAGTAGAGCTAGTGGACGCCGCTGTGTACCTACAGTAGAGCTGGTGGTCGCCGCTGTGTACCTACAGTAGAGCTGGTGGTCGCCGCTGTGTACCTACAGTAGAGCTGGTGGCTGTCGCTGTGTACCTACAGTAGAGCTGGTGGCTGTCGCTGTGTACCTACAGTAGAGCTGGTGGCTGTCGCTGTGTACCTACAGTAGAGCTGGTGGTCGCCGCTGAGTACCTACAGTAGAGCTGGTGGTCGCCGCTGTGTACCTACAGTAGAGCTGGTGGTCGTCGCTGTGTACCTACAGTAGAGCTGGTGGTCGCCTCTGAGTACCTACAGTAGAGCTGGTGGTCGCCGTTGTGTACCTACAGTAGAGCTGGTGGTCGCCGCTGTGTACCTAGAGTAGAGCTGGTGGTCGCCGCTGAGTAGCTACAGTAGAGCTGGTGGTCGTCGCTGTGTACCTACAGTAGAGCTGGTGGTCGCCGCTGAGTACCTACAGTAGAGCTGGTGGTCGCCGCTGAGTACCTACAGTAGAGCTGGTGGTCGCCGCTGTATACCTACAGTAGAGCTGGTGGTCGCCGCTGAGTACCTACAGTAGAGCTGGTGGTTGCCGCTGTGTACCTACAGTAGAGCTGGTGGCTGTCGCTGTGTACCTACAGTAGAGCTGGTGGTCGTCGCTGTGTACCTACAGTAGAGCTGGTGGTCGCCTCTGAGTACCTACAGTAGAGCTGGTGGTCGCCGTTGTGTACCTACAGTAGAGCTGGTGGTCGCCGCTGTGTACCTAGAGTAGAGCTGGTGGTCGCCGCTGAGTAGCTACAGTAGAGCTGGTGGTCGTCGCTGTGTACCTACAGTAGAGCTGGTGGTTGCCGCTGAGTACCTACAGTAGAGCTGGTGGTCGCCGCTGTGTACCTACAGTAGAGCTGGTGGTCGCCGCTGTGTACCTAGAGTAGAGCTGGTGGTCGCCGCTGAGTAGCTACAGTAGAGCTGGTGGTCGTCGCTGTGTACCTACAGTAGAGCTGGTGGTCGCCGCTGAGTACCTACAGTAGAGCTGGTGGTTGCCGCTGAGTGCCTACAGTAGAGCTGGTGGTCGCCGCTGTGTACTTACAGTAGAGCTGGTGGTCGCCGCTGTGTACCTACAGTAGAGCTGGTGGTCGTCGCTGTGTACTTACAGTAGAGCTGGTGGTCGCCGCTGTGTACCTAGAGTAGAGCTGGTGGTCGTCGCTGTGTACCTACAGTAGAGCTGGTGGTCGCCGCTGTGTACCTAGAGTAGAGCTGGTGGTCGTCGCTGTGTACCTACAGTAGAGCTGGTGGTCGTCGCTGTGTACCTACAGTAGAGCTGGTGGTCGTCGCTGTGTACCTACAGTAGAGCTGGTAGACGCCGCTGTGTACCTACAGTAGAGCTGGTGGTCGCCGCTGTGTACCTACAGTAGAGCTGGTAGACGCCGCTGTGTACCTACAGTAGAGCTGGTGGTCGCCGCTGAGTACCTACAGTAGAGCTGGTAGACGCCGCTGTGTACCTACAGTAGAGCTGGTGGTTGCCGCTGAGTACCTACAGTAGAGCTGGTGGTCGCCGCTGTGTACCTACAGTAGAGCTGGTGGTCGCCGCTGAGTACCTACAGTAGAGCTGGTGGTCGCCGCTGAGTACCTACAGTAGAGCTGGTGGTTGCCGCTGAGTGCCTACAGTAGAGCTGGTGGTCGCCGCTGTGTACTTACAGTAGAGCTGGTGGTCGCCGCTGTGTACCTACAGTAGAGCTGGTGGTCGTCGCTGTGTACTTACAGTAGAGCTGGTGGTCGCCGCTGTGTACCTAGAGTAGAGCTGGTGGTCGTCGCTGTGTACCTACAGTAGAGCTGGTGGTCGTCGCTGTGTACCTACAGTAGAGCTGGTGGTCGCCGCTGTGTACCTAGAGTAGAGCTGGTGGTCGTCGCTGTGTACCTACAGTAGAGCTGGTGGTCGTCGCTGTGTACCTACAGTAGAGCTGGTGGTCGTCGCTGTGTACCTACAGTAGAGCTGGTAGACGCCGCTGTGTACCTACAGTAGAGCTGGTGGTCGCCGCTGTGTACCTACAGTAGAGCTGGTGGTCGCCGCTGAGTACCTACAGTAGAGCTGGTAGACGCCGCTGTGTACCTACAGTAGAGCTGGTGGTCGCCTGTAGATAACGTCCCCGCTCCTTGTTCCCACAGGTGGTGTCAGCCTGGCTGCGCCTCGATCCGTCTCCATGAGGAGTAGAAGAAGATGCTGCAACCTGAGCTGGGAGCTCCGCTCCTCCTGCTGCTCCTGAGCCTCACCTCCCCTGGCGCCTCACTGCTGTCATCTCTACGTGTCGGTAAGTACTTTTCACCTACCTACCTGTCTGTTGTATACAGTATATAGATGACATAATTGGGAAAGTGACATCTAGGAACCTCACACATGTCGCTCCTGATGCCCCAGGATGGGGAGGTCACATTAGAGACATGTGAGATTCTGCTGCTGCAGAACCTCCTACTACACACCTCAGCTGCTGCAGAACCTCCAAATACACACCTCAGCTGCTGCAGAACCTCCAAATACACACCTCAGCTGCTGCAGTACCTCCAAATACACACCTCAGCTGCTGCAGAACCTCCTAATACACACCTCAGCTGCTGCAGAACCTCCAAATACACACCTCTGCTGCTGCAGAACCTCCTACTACACACCTCAGCTGCTGCAGAACCTCCAAATACACACCTCAGCTGCTGCAGAACCTCCAAATACACACCTCAGCTGCTGCAGTACCTCCAAATACACACCTCAGCTGCTGCAGAACCTCCTAATACACACCTCAGCTGCTGCAGAACCTCCAAATACACACCTCAGCTGCTGCAGAACCTCCTACTACACACCTCAGCTGCTGCAGAACCTCCAAATACACACCTCAGCTGCTGCAGAACCTCCAAATACACACCTCAGCTGCTGCAGAACCTCCAAATACACACCTCGGCTTCTGCAGAACCTCCAAATACACACCTCAGCTGCTGCAGAACCTCCAAATACACACCTCGGCTGCTGCAGTACCTCCAAATACACACCTCAGCTGCTGCAGAACCTCCTAATACACACCTCAGCTGCTGCAGAACCTCCAAATACACACCTCAGCTGCTGCAGAACCTCCTACTACACACCTCAGCTGCTGCAGAACCTCCTAATACACACCTCAGCTGCTGCAGAACTTCATAATACACACCTCAGCTGCTGCAGAACCTCCAAATACACACCTCAGCTGCTGCAGAACCTCCAAATACACACCTCAGCTGCTGCAGAACCTCCAAATACACACCTCAGCTGCTGCAGAACCTCCAAATACACACCTCAGCTGCTGCAGTACCTCCAAATACACACCTCAGCTGCTGCAGAACCTCCTAATACACACCTCAGCTGCTGCAGAACCTCCTAATACACACCTCAGCTGCTGCAGAACCTCCTAATACACACCTCAGCCGCTGCAGAACCTCCAAATACACACCTCAGCTGCTGCAGAACCTCCTAATACACACCTCAGCCGCTGCAGAGCCTCCTAATACACACCTCAGCTGCTGCAGAATCTCCTAATACACACCTCAGCTGCTGCAGAACTTCATAATACACACCTCGGCTGCTGCAGAACCTCCTAATACACACCTCAGCTGCTGCAGAACCTCCTAATACACACCTCAGCTGCTGCAGAACCTCCAAATACACACCTCAGCTGCTGCAGAACCTCCAAATACACACCTCAGCTGCTGCAGAACCTCCAAATACACACCTCAGCTGCTGCAGAACCTCCAAATACACACCTCAGCTGCTGCAGAACCTCCTAATACACACATCAGCTGCTGCAGAACCTCCAAATACACACCTCAGCTGCTGCAGAACTTCATAACACACACCTCAGCTGCTGCAGAACCTCCAAATACACACCTCAGCTGCTGCAGAACCTCCTAATACACACCTCAGCTGCTGCAGAACCTCCAAATACACACCTCAGCTGCTGCAGAGCCTCCAAATACACACCTCAGCTGCTGCAGAACCTCCAAATACACACCTCAGCTGCTGCAGAACCTCCTAATACACACATCAGCTGCTGCAGAACCTCCTAATACACACATCAGCTGCTGCAGAACCTCCAAATACACACCTCAGCTGCTGCAGAACCTCCTAATACACACCTCAGCTGCTGCAGAACCTCCTAATACACACCTCAGCTGCTGCAGAACCTCCAAATACACACCTCAGCTGCTGCAGAGCCTCCAAATACACACCTCAGCTGCTGCAGAACCTCCAAATACACACCTCAGCTGCTGCAGAACCTCCTAATACACACATCAGCTGCTGCAGAACCTCCTAATACACACATCAGCTGCTGCAGAACCTCCAAATACACACCTCAGCTGCTGCAGAACCTCCTAATACACACCTCAGCTGCTGCAGAACCTCCTAATACACACCTCAGCTGCTGCAGAACCTCCTAATACACACCTCAGCTGCTGCAGAACCTCCTAATACACACCTCAGCTGCTGCAGAACCTCCTAATACACACCTCAGCTGCTGCAGATCCTCATAATACACACCTCAGCTGCTGCAGAACCTCCAAATACACACCTCAGCTGCTGCAGAACCTCCAAATACACACCTCAGCTGCTGCAGAACCTCCTAATACACACCTCAGCCGCTGCAGAATCTCCTAATACACACCTCAGCTGCTGCAGAATCTCCTAATACACACCTCAGCTGCTGCAGAACTTCATAATACACACCTCGGCTGCTGCAGAACCTCCTAATACACACCTCAGCTGCTGCAGAACCTCCTAATACACACCTCAGCTGCTGCAGAACCTCCAAATACACACCTCAGCTGCTGCAGAACCTCCAAATACACACCTCAGCTGCTGCAGAACCTCCAAATACACACCTCAGCTGCTGCAGAACCTCCAAATACACACCTCAGCTGCTGCAGAACCTCCTAATACACACATCAGCTGCTGCAGAACCTCCAAATACACACCTCAGCTGCTGCAGAACTTCATAACACACACCTCAGCTGCTGCAGAACCTCCAAATACACACCTCAGCTGCTGCAGAACCTCCTAATACACACCTCAGCTGCTGCAGAACCTCCAAATACACACCTCAGCTGCTGCAGAGCCTCCAAATACACACCTCAGCTGCTGCAGAACCTCCAAATACACACCTCAGCTGCTGCAGAACCTCCTAATACACACATCAGCTGCTGCAGAACCTCCTAATACACACATCAGCTGCTGCAGAACCTCCAAATACACACCTCAGCTGCTGCAGAACCTCCTAATACACACCTCAGCTGCTGCAGAACCTCCTAATACACACCTCAGCTGCTGCAGAACCTCCAAATACACACCTCAGCTGCTGCAGAGCCTCCAAATACACACCTCAGCTGCTGCAGAACCTCCAAATACACACCTCAGCTGCTGCAGAACCTCCTAATACACACCTCAGCTGCTGCAGAACCTCCTAATACACACATCAGCTGCTGCAGAACCTCCAAATACACACCTCAGCTGCTGCAGAACCTCCTAATACACACCTCAGCTGCTGCAGAACCTCCTAATACACACCTCAGCTGCTGCAGAACCTCCTAATACACACCTCAGCTGCTGCAGAACCTCCTAATACACACCTCAGCTGCTGCAGAACCTCCTAATACACACCTCAGCTGCTGCAGATCCTCATAATACACACCTCAGCTGCTGCAGAACCTCCAAATACACACCTCAGCTGCTGCAGCAGATCATATGAGGGCCCTCAGAGTGAGGGGGCCAAGTCCTATTTTCTGCATCCCTTTAGCTCTCCTGGGATCACTGATGCTTTCTGGTCTTGCTGTGTACTGGGGGATCAGTGCACAATGTGTTAACCCTTTCCTACCTTGTGGGTGACCCATACCCGATGTATAATTGCGTTTGGCAGAGCGGAGTCCTGTCTGGCAGTTGTGTCTTTGGCGCTCGTCAGATGTTCAGTCAGATTGCCAAAGATTGTCGGGGCAAGCTGTTAAAATGCTGGCTTTGCAGTGAGTGACCTGGTGATGCGGACTGAGATACGTCTGCAGCTCCTCTCCTTCCTTCCAGGGGTTAATGCTATTACAGGGTGGCTCTCCCGTCTGATTTACCCTATTGATTATCCTCAGAGATGTTATTTCAGCCGCCACCTTGGAGGACACGAGCCCCATACATCACTGACGCTGCCAAATTAATTTACTCTTACCCTGTGATCTGCTACCTTATATATATGCAATCTCGACATATGACCGCGAGGACTGGATTACCCACAAGGCACTGCACGATGACTGGGGTCCATATAGCGAGACCGAACCTGAGCTCGGGTCCCTGCAGGGTCCAACAACAAGAATACTGCCGGCTCATACATGTGAGAATACATCAGCCCCTATAGCATCCGCCGGGCATACCTGGTTAAGCGTGGGCGTGCTCTTCTGCCAATGAGATATCTCCCCTCCTCCACCTCTGCTATAAGAAACTGCAGCTGCTTCCCCCTCCTCCATGTCCTCTATTTACACAGAGTCTGCAGGCAAGGAAATGGTTAAATTCAGCCTGCTGAAGATGAGGAAATTGCCGCTGCTCCAGGATGAGATATATTACAAAACCTCCAATATTCATGTGAGAAGACGCCTTCCTCGCAGGGCCGCCCTAGGCGCGGGCCTGTAAGTAGCAGGAGGCCTTTATAAGATGACAGATCTTGCTCCCCAGAACTGTAGGAACGGCGCTACCATCGGAACCTGGAGGTACCGCAAGACATGGGTGTGTCTGATGTGGGAAAAGGAATTTTACAAACCCTGGATGTCGAGAAAATAAGTTGCACTAAGACAGGGTTAACAACCAGACAACTTATCCCAAAACCACGGACAGACAACATGTTTTATGGACAAATTGGAAAACGTCTATAGCTCCAAATACTGATAAGATCTCATTACCAGCAATTACTGGGAGCAGGAAAATAATGATGATTAAGACCAAAATAATCGAATCAAGAAAAATCACAGAAAAAAAAGTCACCTATTTTTATGGACTGTCCCGAAATTTCTGGACTCTTGACAAACCTGCATTAAATGGTATTCCGGTTACAGAAAGTTATCCCGTATCCATAGAATAAGGAATAACTACAAGATCGGTGGGAACCCCACTGATAATGAGAACGGGGACCCCATAAAGACCCCTGAAATGGACAGAGCAGCTGCTTTGAAATGCAAGATTGTGCTCCAATTATTTCTATGGAAATTATGAATAGAGCCGAGTACAGTGTCCCCCAGTAATACATGCTGGATGTGAGGTCCGTGTGTCCCCCAGTAATACATGCTGGATGTGAGGTCTGTGTGTCCTCCAGTAATACATGCTGGATGTGAGGTCTGTGTGTCCCCCAGTAATACATGCTGGATGTGAGGTCTGTGTGTCCCCCCAGTAATACATGCTGGATGTGAGGTCTGTGTGTCCTCCAGTAATACATGCTGGATGTGAGGTCTGTGTGTCCTCCAGTAATACATGCTGGATGTGAGGTCTGTGTGTCCCCCAGTAATACATGCTGGATGTGAGGTCTGTGTGTCCTCCAGTAATACATGCTGGATGTGAGGTCTGTGTGTCCCCCAGTAATACATGCTGGATGTGAGGTCTGTGTGTCCCCCCCAGTAATACATGCTGGATGTGAGGTCTGTGTGTCCCCCAGTAATACATGCTGGATGTGAGGTCTGTGTGTCCCCCAGTAATACATGCTGGATGTGAGGTCTGTGTGTCCTCCAGTAATACATGCTGGATGTGAGGTCTGTGTGTCCCCCAGTAATACATGCTGGATGTGAGGTCTGTGTGTGTCCCCCAGTAATACATGCTGGATGTGAGGTCTGTGTGTCCCCCAGTAATACATGCTGGATGTGAGGTCTGTGTGTCCCCCAGTAATACATGCTGGATGTGAGGTCTGTGTGTCCCCCAGTAATACATGCTGGATGTGAGGTCTGTGTGTCCTCCAGTAATACATGCTGGATGTGAGGTCTGTGTGTCCTCCAGTAATACATGCTGGATGTGAGGTCTGTGTGTCCCCCCCAGTAATACATGCTGGATGTGAGGTCTGTGTGTCCCCCAGTAATACATGCTGGATGTGAGGTCTGTGTGTCCCCCCCAGTAATACATGCTGGATGTGAGGTCTGTGTGTCCCCCAGTAATACATGCTGGATGGGAGGTCTGTGTGTCCCCCAGTAATACATGCTGGATGTGAGGTCTGTGTGTACCCCAGTAATACATGCTGGATGTGAGGTCTGTGTGTCCCCCCCAGTAATACATGCTGGATGTGAGGTCTGTGTCCCCAAGTAATACATGCTGGATGTGAGGTCTGTGTGTCCTCCAGTAATACATGCTGGATGTGAGGTCTGTGTGTCCCCCCCAGTAATACATGCTGGATGTGAGGTCTGTGTGTCCCCCAGTAATACATGCTGGATGTGAGGTCTGTGTGTCCCCCCCAGTAATACATGCTGGATGTGAGGTCTGTGTCCCCCAGTAATACATGCTGGATGTGAGGTCTGTGTGTCCCCCAGTAATACATGCTGGATGTGAGGTCTGTGTGTCCCTCCAGTAATACATGCTGGATGTGAGGTCTGTGTGTCCCCCGTAATACATGCTGGATGTGAGGTCTGTGTCCCTCCCAGTAATACATGCTGGATGTGAGGTCTGTGTGTCCCCCAGTAATACATGCTGGATGTGAGGTCTGTGTGTCCCTCCCAGTAATACATGCTGGATGTGAGGTCTGTGTGTCCTCCAGTAATACATGCTGGATGTGAGGTCTGTGTGTCCCCCAGTAATACATGTTGGATGTGAGGTCTGTGTCCCTCCCAGTAATACATGCTGGATGTGAGGTCTGTGTGTCCCCCAGTAATACATGCTAGATGTGAGGTCTGTGTGTCCCCCAGTAATACATGCTGGATGTGAGGTCTGTGTGTCCCCCAGTAATACATGCTGGATGTGAGGTCTGTGTGTCCCCCAGTAATACATGCTGGATGTGAGGTCTGTGTGTCCTCCAGTAATACATGCTGGATGTGAGGTCTGTGTGTCCCCCAGTAATACATGCTGGATGTGAGGTCTGTGTGTCCCCCAGTAATACATGCTGGATGTGAGGTCTGTGTGTCCTCCAGTAATACATGCTGGATGTGAGGTCTGTGTGTCCCCCAGTAATACATGCTGGATGTGAGGTCTGTGTCCCCCCCAGTAATACATGCTGGATGTGAGGTCTGTGTCCCCCCCAGTAATACATGCTGGATGTGAGGTCTGTGTGTCCTCCAGTAATACATGCTGGATGTGAGGTCTGTGTCCCCCCCAGTAATACATGCTGGATGTGAGGTCTGTGTGTCCCCCCCCAGTAATACATGCTGGATGTGAGGTCTGTGTCCCCCCCAGTAATACATGCTGGATGTGAGGTCTGTGTGTCCTCCAGTAATACATGCTGGATGTGAGGTCTGTGTCCCCCCCCCCCCAGTAATACATGCTGGATGTGAGGTCTGTGCCCCCCCCCCCCCCCCCCCCCCAGTAATACATGCTGGATGTAAGGTCTGTGTGTCCCCCAGTAATACATGCTGGATGTGAGGTCTGTGTGTCCTCCAGTAATACACGCTGGATGGGAGGTCTGTGTGTCCCCCAGTAATACATGCTGGATGTGAGGTCTGTGTGTCCCCCAGTAATACATGCTGGATGTGAGGTCTGTGTGTCCTCCAGTAATACATGCTGGATGTAAGGTCTGTGTGTCCTCCAGTAATACATGCTGGATGTGAGGTCTGTGTGTCCTCCAGTAATACATGCTGGATGTGAGGTCTGTGTGTCCTCCAGTAATACATGCTGGATGTGAGGTCTGTGTGTCCCCCAGTAATACATGCTGGATGTGAGATTTGTGTCCTCCAGTAATACATGCTGGATGTGAGGTCTGTGTGTCCCCCAGTAATACATGCTGGATGTGAGGTCTGTGTGTCCCACAGTAATACATGCTGGATGTGAGGTCTGTGTGTCCCACAGTAATACATGCTGGATGTGAGGTCTGTGTGTCCCCCAGTAATACATGCTGGATGTGAGGTCTGTGTGTCCCCCAGTAATACATGCTGAATGTGAGGTCTGTGTCCCCCCAGTAATACATGCTGGATGTGAGGTCTGTGTGTCCTCCAGTAATACATGCTGGATGTGAGGTCTGTGTGTCCTCCAGTAATACATGCTGAATGTGAGGTCTGTGTGTCCTCCAGTAATACATGCTGGGTGTGAGGTCTGTGTGTCCTCCAGTAATACATGCTGGATGTGAGGTCTGTGTGTCCCCCAGTAATACATGCTGGATGTGAGGTCTGTGTGTCCCCCCAGTAATACATGCTGGATGTGAGGTCTGTGTGTCCTCCAGTAATACATGCTGAATGTGAGGTCTGTGTGTCCTCCAGTAATACATGCTGGGTGTGAGGTCTGTGTGTCCCCCAGTAATACATGCTGGATGTGAGGTCTGTGTGTCCTCCAGTAATACATGCTGGATGTGAGGTCTGTGTGTCCCCCAGTAATACATGCTGGATGTGAGGTCTGTGTGTCCTCCAGTAATACATGCTGGATGTGAGGTCTGTGTGTCCCCCAGTAATACATGCTGGATGTGAGGTCTGTGTGTCCCCCCCAGTAATACATGCTGGATGTGAGGTCTGTGTGTCCCCCAGTAATACATGCTGGATGTGAGGTCTGTGTGTCCCCCAGTAATACATGCTGGATGTGAGGTCTGTGTGTCCTCCAGTAATACATGCTGGATGTGAGGTCTGTGTGTCCCCCAGTAATACATGCTGGATGTGAGGTCTGTGTGTGTCCCCCAGTAATACATGCTGGATGTGAGGTCTGTGTGTCCCCCAGTAATACATGCTGGATGTGAGGTCTGTGTGTCCCCCAGTAATACATGCTGGATGTGAGGTCTGTGTGTCCCCCAGTAATACATGCTGGATGTGAGGTCTGTGTGTCCTCCAGTAATACATGCTGGATGTGAGGTCTGTGTGTCCTCCAGTAATACATGCTGGATGTGAGGTCTGTGTGTCCCCCCCAGTAATACATGCTGGATGTGAGGTCTGTGTGTCCCCCAGTAATACATGCTGGATGTGAGGTCTGTGTGTCCCCCCCAGTAATACATGCTGGATGTGAGGTCTGTGTGTCCCCCAGTAATACATGCTGGATGGGAGGTCTGTGTGTCCCCCAGTAATACATGCTGGATGTGAGGTCTGTGTGTACCCCAGTAATACATGCTGGATGTGAGGTCTGTGTGTCCCCCCCAGTAATACATGCTGGATGTGAGGTCTGTGTCCCCAAGTAATACATGCTGGATGTGAGGTCTGTGTGTCCTCCAGTAATACATGCTGGATGTGAGGTCTGTGTGTCCCCCCCAGTAATACATGCTGGATGTGAGGTCTGTGTGTCCCCCAGTAATACATGCTGGATGTGAGGTCTGTGTGTCCCCCCCAGTAATACATGCTGGATGTGAGGTCTGTGTCCCCCAGTAATACATGCTGGATGTGAGGTCTGTGTGTCCCCCAGTAATACATGCTGGATGTGAGGTCTGTGTGTCCCTCCAGTAATACATGCTGGATGTGAGGTCTGTGTGTCCCCCGTAATACATGCTGGATGTGAGGTCTGTGTCCCTCCCAGTAATACATGCTGGATGTGAGGTCTGTGTGTCCCCCAGTAATACATGCTGGATGTGAGGTCTGTGTGTCCCTCCCAGTAATACATGCTGGATGTGAGGTCTGTGTGTCCTCCAGTAATACATGCTGGATGTGAGGTCTGTGTGTCCCCCAGTAATACATGTTGGATGTGAGGTCTGTGTCCCTCCCAGTAATACATGCTGGATGTGAGGTCTGTGTGTCCCCCAGTAATACATGCTAGATGTGAGGTCTGTGTGTCCCCCAGTAATACATGCTGGATGTGAGGTCTGTGTGTCCCCCAGTAATACATGCTGGATGTGAGGTCTGTGTGTCCCCCAGTAATACATGCTGGATGTGAGGTCTGTGTGTCCTCCAGTAATACATGCTGGATGTGAGGTCTGTGTGTCCCCCAGTAATACATGCTGGATGTGAGGTCTGTGTGTCCCCCAGTAATACATGCTGGATGTGAGGTCTGTGTGTCCTCCAGTAATACATGCTGGATGTGAGGTCTGTGTGTCCCCCAGTAATACATGCTGGATGTGAGGTCTGTGTCCCCCCCAGTAATACATGCTGGATGTGAGGTCTGTGTCCCCCCCAGTAATACATGCTGGATGTGAGGTCTGTGTGTCCTCCAGTAATACATGCTGGATGTGAGGTCTGTGTCCCCCCCAGTAATACATGCTGGATGTGAGGTCTGTGTGTCCCCCCCCAGTAATACATGCTGGATGTGAGGTCTGTGTCCCCCCCAGTAATACATGCTGGATGTGAGGTCTGTGTGTCCTCCAGTAATACATGCTGGATGTGAGGTCTGTGTCCCCCCCCCCCCCCAGTAATACATGCTGGATGTGAGGTCTGTGCCCCCCCCCCCCCCCCAGTAATACATGCTGGATGTAAGGTCTGTGTGTCCCCCAGTAATACATGCTGGATGTGAGGTCTGTGTGTCCTCCAGTAATACACGCTGGATGGGAGGTCTGTGTGTCCCCCAGTAATACATGCTGGATGTGAGGTCTGTGTGTCCCCCAGTAATACATGCTGGATGTGAGGTCTGTGTGTCCTCCAGTAATACATGCTGGATGTAAGGTCTGTGTGTCCTCCAGTAATACATGCTGGATGTGAGGTCTGTGTGTCCTCCAGTAATACATGCTGGATGTGAGGTCTGTGTGTCCTCCAGTAATACATGCTGGATGTGAGGTCTGTGTGTCCCCCAGTAATACATGCTGGATGTGAGATTTGTGTCCTCCAGTAATACATGCTGGATGTGAGGTCTGTGTGTCCCCCAGTAATACATGCTGGATGTGAGGTCTGTGTGTCCCACAGTAATACATGCTGGATGTGAGGTCTGTGTGTCCCACAGTAATACATGCTGGATGTGAGGTCTGTGTGTCCCCCAGTAATACATGCTGGATGTGAGGTCTGTGTGTCCCCCAGTAATACATGCTGAATGTGAGGTCTGTGTCCCCCCAGTAATACATGCTGGATGTGAGGTCTGTGTCCCCCCCCAGTAATACATGCTGGATGTGAGGTCTGTGTGTCCCCCAGTAATACATGCTGGATGTGGGTCCAGAATGCTCCTGTCTTCACTAGCTCCATCTACAGTACCAGAGGGATCTTTTCTCTTCTCTTGTACTGACGGACGCTGATGATGAGTGTGATTCCAGGAGGAGTTTGCATTGGGCTACTTTGCTCACAGAGTACATGATTCACTTGCTGACTGTCGGCAGTGTGGCTTCCTCCTACCTGCAGCCTGTGCAGTCTGCCCTTCTTGGATATCAGGCTGAACTGGTTGGACAGATTTTTTTAAGCCTTATAGACTGTGTTACTATGTTCCCCTCTGAATCCTCCAGTCTTCTGTGTACGACCTCCTCCCCGCCCGCTGCTGATATCTTTAACATTGTGAGAAGTGGTGGAGCAGACAGGTGTCAGAACCAGGGCAGATCTGTGATGGACTTATATCTGATTTTGCTGCAGCAGTCACTAGGTGAAGGAGTTGCACACACTCTACAGCAGGGGAGTGGTAGGGATTTTATAATGAAGACTATCTAGTAAGTTGCTTAATTTAGAATTTAGGAAGGAAATAAACAGTAAAAGGAATTCAGTGCAGATCGTTGATGGCGGTGACCGCGGAGCAGAGCCGGAATTATACTTTTCTCCAGATCCCCAGCTTGCCCTGATCTCTCATATAATCATTGACTGTTTCAGTTCTGCGTCTGGTATATTGTCTGTGACGACCAGTAGCATAATGATGGAGCCTTCTTCTTCGTGTCACTATTGATGATGCTCAGTATTGGTTACTTGCACAGCGGCGGGTCTCAATGTGCCAGAGATTTCGCTGTAGTGATCGTTTACTGTCCGGAGGGACCAGCGACCTGTCCATCATTATGACGTATGTATTGACTGTGTCCAGATCTATGGCGCCTGTCTTCCTGCGCTGCAGCCGCTCCCCATCTGCTCTGTCCTCGCCATCCCTTCCTCTTGGTATTCTGCTGCTCTCCACTTTTGGGGGCTGTTGGGGAAGATAATGGGCTTGAAATCACCTGGAGATTTATGACTGGAGAAGCCGTCCTCATTTAGCGTGGGATGGCGGGAGCTCTGTGAGCCGGCGGCCCTCGCTGTGCACATTATTGCGGCGTACGCTCGCTCATCTGATGGCAGCGCTGCAATAAACTCATTCATGGAGCTCGGGTAATGCAGGATTAATGACTTGTGTGTATTTATCTTCCCTGTTTGTTTCTGCCGTGTGTACTTACTGTCACTCATATCGGCGTGCACGCTACCACCGCTACCGGAGGTGTCTGCTCATGTGCTGTGATCCTGACTGGTAGGGTTGATTCTGCTGATTGCTGTAATACCTGTCTTGTGGAAATTGGTTGTAGTGTTCCTGATTCAGTGCACTGAGGGCAGGGCCAGCAATAGCACACGGAGGTGCAATGAGGGTCTAGACCCCGCCCTTAGTGCACCGAAGCCTCCATTTGTATAAGGAATACATTCTTTTATCTCAGGAACACTTCAACTGATTTTGACAAGCCAGGTATTGTGGCAAACAGCAGGATCAACCCTATGGTTTGATGGGGTTGATCCTTCTGACAGGCACTCTGTATTAAGTGATTTATACCAATAATGCGCACGAGCAGACACCTCTACAGAATATTCTGTACATTTTCCTTTTAAAGGTATGTTCACACGTGGCAGAACTGCGTGCAGATAATCCATTGCATTTTACCGCACCAGCAAAGTGTTTTTATAATCCACGCGCTGCCGGCGCTGACCTGTCACTTTGTGCTGCGGATTCTCATTGTGGACTTTTCTGCACCAGGTGAACGTGCCAGTGTAGACGCAGTATGTTCTATATGTACAGTGTGTCAGGTAGGTTATCCCGCTAGGTAAGTCCCGACATCACATCGGCAGTGGTCTATGATGGAGCAGTCGTGATAATCGTCCCCATCTGCAGAGCGCTTTCTGTCCTCCACCTAATGAAGTCTCTGTGAATTGCATTCTGCAGAGTAATGTTCCTGGCTGGGATCCAGAAGCGCTCTCCAGGACACCATACTGGCTCCAGCACAAGATCTTCCACATGTCCCGTGGACTGAACACAATGCAGTTTCTTGGGTTACTCTTCTGAAATGCTCTGCATTCTCCAATGACTTCGAAAGCCTTCAAGCTCATCCGCTGAGGGCCTCTAAAATGTTCCTCTAGGATTTGAAGATGAAGACCAGAAGCTAAATGCAATGACACATGTGGAATTACAATGGGACTCTTCCCAATCCCCCGATGCTTCTACTACAATACAAGACCTGATCCCAAGGAGAAGAACAAAAGCAAACAGAGTCCACGTCCAGATGAGTTCCCGAGGTCTACAATCCACCTATAGGACCAGACTGAGAATCTCTCCAATGTATTTTCAAGTCAAGGGATCTGGCTCCATCTTAGTCTGGGTGACCCCTGCCCATGTCATCTACTGGATGGTGGTCCGGTTCTATCTCCGTCCCTGCTGCTCCTTCCCGAGCATCATTAGCGCTCATGGAGGCTTTTACGTCTTGATGTTTCCTAAGGGCTCCACAGAGGCCCGGGCTGAGACGCCTGTGGTGGGGGCTCGTTTAGGTACATCCTGTTCTCCTTGGACAATGTGAATATAAACGGGACCTGAAAAGTTATAAAATGAGGGAGGAAATATCCGACAGGGACAGGGCAGGGATCGGTGGGGTGAACACATGCCCAGCCCTCCCGATGTTGACTGGCACCAGGTTTGGTATCGGGCCCCTGTCCCCGGACCATGCCACTGCAATCCCCTGACACTGACTTATAATTCACTTTCTTCCATCCTCTCTACTCGAGGCAGGCCTTGTGAACCACCTTCCTCTGTCTCCCTCCTTTTACACCATCATTTTGGATTTTTTTCCTGCTATCTCGGCAGCCGACCTCCTTTTCTTCCATCTCTTTTAATGTAACCTTTCTTAAAGGGCCCCTGTCAGCAGTTTTGTCCCTATGACACTGGCTGACCTGTTACACGTGCGCTCGGCAGCTGAAGACATCCGTGTTGGTTCCATGTTCACATGTGCCCGCACTGCTGAGAAAAATGACGTTTTAATATATGCAAATGAGCGGAGCAACGAGGGCGTTACCGTTACACCTACAGGCTCTGCTCTCTCTGCACTTTGATTGACAGGACCAGCTGTGATGATGTTTTCACTGATTAGTCCTATCACAGTGCAGAGAGAGTGGAGACTCTAGGTGTAAGGGCAACGCCCCCATTGCTCCTAAATGCTCACTGGTCATCTTATCCTAGCACACTACCCCTTTCAATAAGAAGATGATGGTCCCGAATGTAAACAAGATGGGAAGCTTCAGTATCTGCAGGAAACTCTTCTCCTATAGACCGGACCAAAGCTAGACGAGATAGACTGGTGGTGGGCGAGGGCAGCAGCCTCCCATTATGGGAAGGGTCACGCCCAAAAACAGCATATGCTCCGAGCCTGGGATTGCCCGCTGCCCCCGCCAGAGGAAGGTGCCTTGAAGATGTTCCAATAATGGGGCTGTTCTAGGCAAAGGAAGAGGCCGGCGGGGAGGTTATTACGAGGGCGGGGCGTCTATTTGTGTTCTTCGGCTCTGCTCATAAAAGCCGTAATAAAAAGACACACATTCAGGGCTCCACAATTTGTGAAAATTAACATATGAAAAAAGCCAGAAGAAAGAACCGTAATAAACCGCGAATAAAGAGCGGAGATGAAAAGCTTCAAAGGATCTGCCGAGCCTCCCCCGGTCACCCTGATCTCTCCGTACAGAGCCGGGCCGGAGAATCAAATCCGACATCAGTCAGTGTTCTCACACAGCTCCAAGCGGCAGAAGAAACCCTACAAGAAACCCTACAAGCGAAGGGTCTGATGGAGAGCAGCAACAGAGAGGGCCTCCTGCTCCATTCATTCATGGGAAGGGTGTAATACTTGTTCTGCCCTGTGGGGGTGCTGCAGAGAAATGTAATACTTGCAGTGAGAGACCCCCACAGATCACATGTGATGTACTGTATATATACAGTGACTGCACCAGCAGAACAGTGAGTGCAGCTCTGGAGTATAATACAGGATGTAACTCAGGATCAGTACAGGATAAGTAATGTATATACACAGTGACTGCACCAGCAGAACAGTGAGTGCAGCTCTGGAGTATAATACAGGATGTAACTCAGGATCAGTACAGGATAAGTAATGTATGTACACAGTGACTGCACCAGCAGAATAGTGAGTGCAGCTCTGGAGTATAAAACAGGATGTAACTCAGGATCAGTACAGGATAAGTAATGTATGTACACAGTGACTGCACCAGCAAAATAGTGAGTGCAGCTCTGGAGTATAATACAGGATGTAACTCAGGATCAGTACAGGATAAGTAATGTATGTACACAGTGACTGCACCAGCAGAATAGTGAGTGCAGCTCTGGAGTATAATACAGGATGTAACTCAGGGTCAGTACAGGATAAGTAATGTATGTACACAGTGACTGCACCAGCAGAACAGTGAGTGCAGCTCTGGAGTATAATACAGGATGTAACTCAGGATCAGTACAGGATAAGTAATGTATGTACACAGTGACTACACCAGCAGAATAGTGAGTGCAGCTCTGGAGTATAATACAGGATATAACTCAGGATCAGTACAGGATAAGTAATGTATGTACACAGTGACTCCACCAGCAGAATAGTGAGTGCAGCTCTGGAGTATAATACAGGATGTAACTCAGGATCAGTACAGGATAAGTAATGTATGTACACAGTGACTGCACCAGCAGAATAGCGAGTGCAGCTCTGGAGTATAATACAGGATGTAACTCAGGATCAGTACAGGATAAGTAATGTATGTGCACAGTGACTGCACCAGCAGAACAGCGAGTGCAGCTCTGGAGTATAAAACAGGATGTAACTCAGGATCAGTACAGGATAAGTAATGTATGTACACAGTGACTGCACCAGCAGAATAGTGAGTGCAGCTCTGGAGTATAATACAGGATGTACCTCAGGACCAGTACAGGATAAGTAATGTATGTACACAGTGACTGCACCAGCAGAATAGTGAGTGCAGCTCTGGAGTATAATACAGGATGTAACTCAGGATCAGTACAGGATAAGTAATGTATGTACACAGTGACTGCACCAGCAGAATAGTGAGTGCAGCTCTGGAGTATAATACAGGATGTAACTCAGGATCAGTACAGGATAAGTAATGTATGTACACAGTGACTGCACCAGCAGAATAGTGAGTGCAGCTCTGGAGTATAATACAGGATGTAACTCAGGATCAGTACAGGATAAGTAATGTATGTACACAGTGACTGCACCAGCAGAATAGTGAGTGCAGCTCTGGAGTATAATACAGGACGTAACTCAGGATCAGTACAGGATAAGTAATGTATGTACACAGTGACTGCACCAGCAGAATAGTGAGTGCAGCTCTGGAGTATAATACAGGATGTAACTCAGGATCAGTACAGGATAAGTAATGTATGTACACAGTGACTGCACCAGCAGAATAGCGAGTGCAGCTCTGGAGTATAATACAGGATGTAACTCAGGATCAGTACAGGATAAGTAATGTATGTGCACAGTGACTGCACCAGCAGAACAGCGAGTGCAGCTCTGGAGTATAAAACAGGATGTAACTCAGGATCAGTACAGGATAAGTAATGTATGTACACAGTGACTGCACCAGCAGAATAGTGAGTGCAGCTCTGGAGTATAATACAGGATGTACCTCAGGATCAGTACAGGATAAGTAATGTATGTACACAGTGACTGCACCAGCAGAATAGTGAGTGCAGCTCTGGAGTATAATACAGGATGTAACTCAGGATCAGTACAGGATAAGTAATGTATGCACACAGTGACTGCACCAGCAGAATAGTGAGTGCAGCTCTGGAGTATAATACAGGAGGCAACTCAGGATCAGTACAGGATAAGTAATGTATGTACACAGTGACTCCACCAACAGAATAGTGAGTGCAGCTCTGGAGTATAATACAGGATGTAACTCAGGATCAGTACAGGATAAGTAATGTATGTACACAGTGACTGCACCAGCAGAATAGTGAGTGCAGCTCTGGAGTATAATACAGGATGTAACTCAGGATCAGTACAGGATAAGTAATGTATGTACACAGTGACTGCACCAGCAGAATAGTGAGTGCAGCTCTGGGGTATAATACAGGATGTAACTCAGGATCAGTACAGGATAAGTAATGTATGTACACAGTGACTGCACCAGCAGAATAGTGAGTGCAGCTCTGGAGTAAGAGTATTGTGATATATTCAGTGTATATCACAGACATTACAGATGGCCCCTTGGACCTGGATGCTTCAGAATAGGATGGTTTTCGCCTGCTCTTGCATCTCCTGGGATTGTATCCAGACTTCCATGTTCTTCAGTGTAATTTAGGAGCCTGAGGACAAATAATGAAGTTTAGAATCTGTCAGGAGGACAGCAAAAGGGCAAACCCTTCTGCAGACCGGGTGTGCGGCCTCTTCACGTGGTGCCGGGCTCTGCTCGCAGTAATATTCACTCCGTCTAGACACCAGCGAGACCTCAGTGTCTGATCCGTGACTCATTCCGCTAATTTACCTTCATTGTTTGGGCTTTCAAAAACACTGAAGTTGGAACTCGCTAAAGGTCTCGGTTTTGCATCATTTGATCAGTAACGAGAATCAGAGGATTGGAGACAGGACTTCTAATAACCTTGAGAAGAGCGAAATTCTGGTCTTAATTATGCAGTGCATCATCCCGGCAACCAGCTGCCTCTCAGTGAGGCCTCCACGTCGTGCTGGCTTTACATGGGGTTATACATGGGAACATATATAGGGTTATACATGGGGTTATACATGGGAACATATATAGGGTTATACATGGGGTTATACATGGGGTTATACATGGGGCCATATAGGGCTATACATGGGGTTATACATGAGAACATATATAGGGCTATACATGGGGTTATACATGGGAACATATATAGGGCTATACATGGGGTTATACATGGGAACATATATAGGGCTATACATGGGGTTATACATGGGGCCATATATAGGGCTATACACGGGGTTATACATGGGAACATATATAGGGCTATACATGGGGTTATACATGGGAACATATATAGGGTTATACATGGGGTTATACATGGGGCCATATAGGGCTATACATGGGGTTATACATGGGAACATATATAGGGCTATACATGGGGTTATACATGGGAACATATATAGGGCTATACATGGGGTTATACATGGGAACATATATAGGGCTATACATGGGGTTATACATGGGGCCATATATAGGGCTATACACGGGGTTATACATGGGAACATATATAGGGCTATACACGGGGTTATACATGGGAACATATATAGGGCTATACATGGGGTTATACCTGGGAACATATATAGGGCTATACATGGGGATATACATGGGGCCATATATAGGGCTATACACGGGGTTATACATGGGAACATATATAGGGCTATACATGGGGTTATACATGGGAACATATATAGGGCTATACATGGGGTTATACATGGGAACATATATAGGGCTATACACGGGCCTATACATAGGAACATATATAGGGCTATACATGGGAACATATATAGGGCTATACATGGGGTTATACATGGGGCCATATATAGGGCTATACATGGGGTTATACATGGGAACATATATAGGGCTATGTAACGGATCCACTTTTGTTAATGGACGCTTCCCAGCTTGCGCCGAGGACCACAAGCACCGCACTGGACACCACAACCACCGCAGACTCCACAACCGCCGTAGCTTAACTGGAGCCGCGCCGTCTTCCTTCCACCCTGAATGAACCTCCAGCATTCAGGACCGTGTGGGAAAGATCTCTCCTCCAGGGAATATGCAGAGCATAGCAATCCCCAGCGTGATACAGCAATTCCCTCCAATAACGAGACGAGGCTGCGTTTTGAAGGGTTAGAAAAACATGAACTGAACTCTTTATTGAGGGCTACCCGCCCGTATTTATGCAGGTCCCCACAATGCATCATGGTTTCCTCCTCTCTGCCCTGGAGACACCCGAAGAGCAATTCAATTATCTCCCAGGACAAAGGGAGATCACCAATACACATGTGGGAACAATAGGAGAGGAATCCCCACCCGAATACACAAAATCCTCCCTTCTGTCTGGGATATAATTATGGATTAACATAACCATCACAGACAGTAAAAATACAGTTTTTAAACATACACTGTAACTTTAAAACCATACATTCCATCTCCATAAAAATTACATAATAAACTCAGCATACATCAAACATAAACACTTCCAAAAATCACACAAATCCCTCCAGCGGATCAAAAGTTTCGTGGAAGTCCTTTATGACCGACCGCAAGCACAATTTCCTGCCCAAAACAGTTCCATAGATTTGGGCTGTGCGGTCGGTCAATTTCATGCAGAAAAACGACTAAGTCCCATCTTCGAACGGGACTTAGTCTCTGGAGCTGAAAGTTCCGTATGGAAGAAGGTAAGGGTCAGCGGTTTTCGTGTATCTGCGCATCTGATTCCAGCTCCACAGAATCCCCAGCATACACTGCTGACCGCGTTCGGTCCCACCAACAGTCCACACATGCGGCACAGTTCTGTCACTGTTCCTGAAGGGCAACATGTCCCGGGGCCATAGTCCTAGGGCAGGAGGCTAGCCATAAGTCCTCTACAATGCCCAGTGGCAAATGGCAGTTTGTCACACATCTCCCCTTTGGGGGGAAGACTAACCAGGCACCTGACCTTCTGTCGGTCAGTGCCTCCGTTAGTCGATCCACCAACCCACAGTAACCAGATGCCCGAGTAGCCCACCCACAACAAACAGGTACAAGGGTGACCCACCCACAAGAAACAGTTACTGCACCTGGGTATTTTGCTGTGGTGATGGGGCAACATGCTGTGGGGACTTGAGGGAGGGCAGAGGCCGACTGCACTCTGCCCAGCTGCCAGCTCTTCTGCTGGGGTGCTGAGACCATAGTCCGGCTCAGTAGCCAGAGGAACATGGGAGTCAGCAGGGGTTAACATCGCCTCTGTTAACCCTGAGGCCACGTTAGGAGTTAACTGGGGAGGGGAATTTGTACTTACCCCCTCCTCCTGTTGTCCTGGTGAGGGTAGTGGGGGATCTGGACAGGCTGTCCAGCATCCCGGTAGGTCAGGCGCAGAGACCACGGTCCCATCTGCGCCGTCTGGGCGATTGGTGTCTCCCCTTGTTATGGTAAGCTGCTGCTGGGGAGAGAGGGTGCTTCGCTCCTCTCCCTGAAACACAGGCTGCCGCTGGGGAGGAAGGAGGACACCTTCAGCTCCCTGGGGTTCACACTGCCGCTGGGGGGGAAGGACGACACCTTCGGCCCCCTGGGGTACACACTGTCGCTGGGGAGGAAGGAGGACACCTTCAGCTCCCTGGGGTTCACACTGCCGCTGGGGGGGAAGGACGACACCTTCGGCCCCCTGGGGTACACACTGCCGCTGGGGAGGAAGGACGACACCTTCAGCTCCCTGGGGTACACTCTGCCGCTGGGGAGGAAGGACGCCACCTTCAGCTCCCTGGGGTTCACACTGCCGCTGGGGAGGGAAGGACGACACCTTCGGCCCCCTGGGGTACACACTGCCGCTGGTGGGGAAGTACGTCACCTTCAGCTCCCTGGGGTTCACACTGCCGCTGGGGGGGCAAGGACGACACCTTCGGCCCCCTGGGGTACACACTGCCGCTGGGGGGGAAGGACGACACCTTCGGCCCCCTGGGGTACACACTGCCGCTGGGGGGGGAAGGACGACACCTTCGGCCCCCTGGGGTACACACTGCCGCTGGGGGGGAAGGACAACACCTTCGGCCCCCTGGGGTACACTCTGCCGCTGGGGAGGAAGGACAACACCTTCAGCTCCCTGGGGTACACTCTGCCGCTGGGGAGGAAGGACGACACCTTCAGCTCCCTGGGGTTCACACTGCCGCTGGGGGGGAAGGACGACACCTTCGGCCCCCTGGGGTTCACACTGCCGCTGGGGGGGAAGGACGACACCTTCGGCCCCCTGGGGTACACACTGCCGCTGGGGGGGAAGGACGACACCTTCGGCCCCCTGGGGTACACACTGCCGCTGGAGGGGAAGGACGACACCTTCGGCCCCCTGGGGTACACACTGCCGCTGGGGGGGAAGGACGACACCTTCGGCCCCCTGGGGTACACACTGCTGCTGGGGGCGAAGGACGACACCTTCGGCCCCCTGGGGTACACACTGCCGCTGGGGGGGAAGGACGACACCTTCGGCCCCCTGTAACTCACGTTTTTGCTGGGGCGCAGGGACGGAATACTTCGCCATCTCTGCCCGATATTCTGCTTCCTGCTGCAGATACTCCGCCAGTTCTCTCCTCACTTCCGGTACCAGTTCCTCTGTTAGGTGGGGCCTGTAGATAGCCAACCGCCTCTTCAGTATAGCGTCAAACCGTACGTGACTATACCAATAGTGCAGTTTTGCTTGGTGTTCCCAGGATGCTGCTCCTCGCACTAGGGAAGCCATCCCACTGCTTGCCACCAATGTAACGGATCCACTTCCGTTAATGGACGCTTCCCAGCTTGCGCCGAGGACCACAAGCACCGCACTGGACACCACAACCACCGCAGACTCCACAACCGCCGTAGCTTAACTGGAGCCGCGCCGTCTTCCTTCCACCCCGAATGAACCTCCAGCATTCAGGACCGTGTGGGAAAGATCTCTCCTCCAGGGAATATGCAGAGCATAGCAATCCCCAGCGTGATACAGCAATTCCCTCCAATAACGAGACGAGGCTGCGTTTTGAAGGGTTAGAAAAACATGAACTGAACTCTTTATTGAGGGCTACCCGCCCGTATTTATGCAGGTCCCCACAATGCATCATGGTTTCCTCCTCTCTGCCCTGGAGACACCCGAAGAGCAATTCAATTATCTCCCAGGACAGAGGGAGATCACCAATACACATGTGGGAACAATAGGAGAGGAATCCCCACCCGAATACACAAAATCCTCCCTTCTGTCTGGGATATAATTATGGATTAACATAACTATCACAGACAGTAAAAATACAGTTTTTAAACATACACTGTAACTTTAAAACCATACATTCCATCTCCATAAAAATTACATATTTAAACTCAGCATACATCAAACATAAACACTTCCAAAAATCACACAAATCCCTCCAGCGGATCAAAAGTTTCGTGGAAGTCCTTTATGCCCGACCGCAAGCACAATTTCCTGCCCAAAACAGTTCCATAGATTTGGGCTGTGCGGTCGGTCAATTTCATGCAGAAAAACGACTAAGTCCCATCTTCAAACGGGACTGAGTCTCTGGAGCTGAAAGTTCCGTATGGAAGAAGGTAAGGGTCAGCGGTGTTCATGTATCTGCGCATCCGATTCCAGCTCCACAGAATCCCCAGCATACACCGCTGACCGCGTTCGGTCCCACCAACAGTCCAGACATGCGGCACAGTTCTGTCACTGTTCCTGAAGGGCAACATGTCCCGGGGCCATAGTCGTAGGGCAGGAGGCTAGCCATAAGTCCTCTACAATGCCCAGTGGCAAATGGCAGTTTGTCACAGGCTATACACAGGGTTATACATGGGACCATATATAGGGCTATACATGGGGTTATACATGGGAACATATATAGGGCTATACACAGGGTTATACATGGGAACATATATAGGGCTATACACGGGGTTATACATGGGAACATATATAGGGCTATACATGGGGTTATACATGGGAACATATATAGGGCTATACATGGGGTTATACATGGGGCCATATATAGGGCTATACACGGGGTTATACATGGGAACATATATAGGGCTATACATGGGGTTATACATGGGAACATATATAGGGCTATACATGGGGATATACATGGGGCCATATATAGGGCTATACATGGGGTTATACATGGGAACATATATAGGGCTATACATGGGGTTATACATGGGAACATATATAGGGCTATACACAGGGTTATACATGGGGCCATATATAGGGCTATACACAGGGTTATACATGGGAACATATATAGGGCTATACAGGGGCCTATACATGGGAACATATATAGGGCTATACATGGGGTTATACATGGGGCCATATATAGGGCTATACAGGGGCTTATACATGGGAACATATATAGGGCTATACATGGGGTTATACATGGGGCCATATATAGGGCTATACACGGGGTTATACATGGGAACATACACTCACCTAAAGAATTATTAGTGCCCCCATACTAATACGGTGTTGGACCCCCTTTTGCCTTCAGAACTGCCTTAATTCTACGTGGCATTGATCCCACAAGGTGCTGATAGCATTCTTTAGAAATGTTGGCCCATATTGATAGGACAGCATCTTGCAGTTGATGGAGATTTGAGGGATGCACATCCAGGGCACGAAGCTCCCGTTCCACCACATCCCAAAGATGCTCTATTGGGTTGAGATCTGGTGACTGTGGGGCCATTTTAGTACAGTGAACTCATTGTCATGTTCAAGAAACCAATGTGAAATGATTTGAGCTTTGTGACATGGTGCATTATCCTGCTGGAAGTTAGCCATCAGAGGATGGACACATGTTCTCATTCTGTTTACCCCAAATTCGGACTCTACCATTTGAATGTCTAAACAGAAATCGAGACTTATCAGACCAGGCAACATTTTTCCAGTCTTCAACAGTCCAATTTTGGTGAGCTCGTGCAAATTGTAGCCTCTTTTTCCTATTTGTAGTAGAGATGAGTGGTACCCGGTGGGGTCTTCTGCTGTTGTAGCCCATCCGCCTCAAGGTTGTGCGTGTTGTGGCTTCACAAATGCTTTGCTGCAGACCTCGGTTGTAACGAGTGGTTATTTCAGCCAACGTTGCTCTTCTATCAGCTTGAATCAGTCGGCCCATTCTCCTCTGACCTCTAGCATCCACAAGGCATTTTTGCCCACAGGACGGCCGCATACTGGATGTTTTTCCCTTTTCACACCATTCTTTGTAAACCCTAGAAATGGTTGTGCGTGAAAATCCCAGTAACTGAGCAGATTGTGAAATACTCAGACCGGCCCGTCTGGCACCAACAACCATGCCACGCTCAAAATGGCTTCAATCACCTTTCTTTCCCATTCTTGTAAATTTTTTATTTTGAATAATATGTAATATAATTAACAATGTCAGAGTTAAAATTCACTTTGACAGTTATACAAATGACAATTACATCTGTAATAACATTTCCATACAATGAAGGTATTAAAACTCGTCACTTGTATCAAATAAAAAATTAAACATTATAATACTAAAATAAATGGATGAATAAGGGAGAGACAAAAGGTGGGGGGGTAGAAAACCGGGTAACAAGGGAAGAGAGGGGGGAGGGGGAAAAACAGAACATTTAAGGTATCAGTCAATTAAGCTAAGTTTAAGCATCTAAAGAGTCTTATGTATAGGTATACATTAATTATTTATCTATGTATCAGAAATAACAATATAACGTTGCATAGTTACATCAAGTTAAACTAACTCAGAGATCTCATTAACTTTTGATAGGTAATCTGTCCATTTTTGCCATATAGCTTGATATTTATCAGCGTTATGTTGAACCGTCCATTTACGCTTTTCAAATTTCTGTACTTTATACACTTCCGCTTTCCATTCCATTAAGTTAGGTGGATCCTCTTGGATCTTTCAAGATCTTTCTTTCCCATTCTGACATTCAGTTTGGAGTTCAGGAGATTGTCTTGACCAGGAGCACCCCCCTAAATGCATCGAAGCAACTGCCATGTGATTGGTTGACTAGAGAATTGCATTAATGAGAAACAGAACAGGTGTTCCTAATAATTCTTTAGGTGAGTGTATATAGGGCTATACATGGGGTTATACATGGGGTTATACATGGGGTTATACATGGGACCATATATAGGGCTATACACGGGGTTATACATGGGACCATATATAGGGCTATACACGGGGTTATAAATGGGACCATATATAGGGCTATACATGGGGTTATACATGGGAACATATATAGGGCTATACATGGGGTTATAAATGGGACCATATATAGGGCTATACATGGGGTTATACATGGGACTATATATAGGGCTATACATGGGGTTATACATGGGACTATATATAGGGCTATACATGGGGTTATACATGGGAACATATATAGGGCTATACATGGGGTTATAAATGGGACCATATATAGGGCTATACATGGGGTTATACATGGGAACATATATAGGGCTATACATGGGGTTATACATGGGAACATATATAGGGCTATACACGGGGTTATAAATGGGACCATATATAGGGCTATACATGGGGTTATACATGGGAACATATATAGGGCTATACATGGGGTTATAAATGGGACCATATATAGGGCTATACATGGGGTTATACATGGGACTATATATAGGGCTATACATGGGGTTATACATGGGAACATATATAGGGCTATACATGGGGTTATAAATGGGACCATATATAGGGCTATACATGGGGTTATACATGGGACTATATATAGGGCTATACATGGGGTTATACATGGGAAAATATATAGGGCTATACATGGGGCCATATATAGGGCTATACATGGGGTTATACATGGGAACATATATAGGGCTATACATGGGACCATATATAGGGCTATACATGGGGTTATAAATGGGACCATATATAGGGCTATACATGGGGTTATACATGGGAACATATATAGGGCTATACATGGGGTTATACATGGGGCCATATATAGGGCTATACATGGGGTTATACATGGGACCATATATAGGGCTATACATGGGGTTATAAATGGGACCATATATAGGGCTATACATGGGGTTATACATGGGAACATATATAGGGCTATACATGGGGTTATAAATGGGACCATATATAGGGCTATACATGGGGTTATACATGGGACTATATATAGGGCTATACATGGGGTTATACATGGGAACATATATAGGGCTATACATGGGGTTATAAATGGGACCATATATGGGGCTATACATGGGGTTATACATGGGACTATATATAGGGCTATACATGGGGTTATACATGGGAACATATATAGGGCTATACATGGGGTTATACATGGGGCCATATATAGGGCTATACATGGGGTTATACATGGGAACATATATAGGGCTATACATGGGGTTATACATGGGGTTATACATGGGAACATATATAGGGCTATACATGGGGTTATAAATGGGACCATATATAGGGCTATACATGGGGTTATACATGGGAACAAATATAGGGCTATACATGGGGCCATATATAGGGCTATACATGGGGTTATACATGGGAACATATATAGGGCTATACATAGGACCATATATAGGGCTATACATGGGGTTATAAATGGGACCATATATAGGGCTATACATGGGGTTATACATGGGAGCATATATAGGGATTTCCCATTTCGTCCTATGGCAGCACAGCATGGGTTAAGCTCGTCTTCGTACCCTTGGCTAGGACCGCCCACCTAGATTAAAATAATTATTAGTTAGACACTATAAAGCAGGTTTCCCATAATACTCCACTGTGTTTTTTTATTGTCCTCATTCCTTGAGGATGAAGCCCACCTACTATATGGCCGCATACCGTGGTTTTTCCAGGTTTAATGGTCCAAAAGAGTCGGCGTTTGCCATGTGTGGTTCCCTGGCAGCCGTTCTTAGCCGCTGTGGCGCTGAATCGGAGAGTGATTCACTCTCCTGGACGGAGTTTAATCGCAGAGGAGGCACACGTCTAGGACCGGAAGTGAAGGTCCCGAACTTCCGGTCGCTCTGTGGAACGCAGGAAGCGCGTCTGACAAGCGCGTCAGGTGCCTCCCGTCCATGTGCCCTAATGCAGTGTTAAGCATATAAAGCGGCTCAGTGCAGAGCTCGGTGCCCGTTGTGCCTGGCAGCCGAGCTCTAGCAAAAATAAGGTAGATAAGCCTGTCTTGGTCAGGAAAAGCCTCTCTATGTATATTATTATATATGTGTTTTCTCATATGCTCCCTTTCTCTCATCACAGATGTCCTTCTCCTCTGAAAAAGGGGGGAAAAGATCCTGCAAAGGCAGCCATAGGCTATGTCCGTCCTGCGAACAGCCATTGCCTGATGAATGTGTGGAGGATCTTTGTACAAGCTGTAATGTGGACTCTCTAAGGTCCTCACCACCCAGATCTAATAAGAGACAGAAGACTAAGCAGGCTCTATGTATTTCATGTATTCAGCCCTTACCACTGAATTGGTCATCTAATATATGTGAAAGCTGTTCGCGTCCAGAAGAAATATCGGATGTAGAAACCAAAAAATTTAATGACAATGTTTAAAGCTTTTCTGTCGCAAGCCAAAAAGAAAAAACATTTAACAAAAAAGAAACCTTATGTCTCTCCATCCTCTTCCGAAGAGTCTTCTAGATCTGAGGGCGAAGTGTCGTCAGATTCAGAGTTTGATCTGCCTATCCTGGAAGATAATTTTTTGTTCAACAAGAGTAATGCTAATCACTTGGAATTAAAAAAAGAGGAGACGGCTGATAAAGAGGAAGATAATCTTTTCTACTTCCCCAAGAAAAGGGCATCTGTATTTCCAAGCCATCCAGTGCTCAACACTATTATGCGTAAAGAATGGCAGCAGCCAGTAGGGAAAATAAACTTAGGATCCAGATTTAAGTCTATATATAAAATAGACCCCGCTGAGTCTACAAGTTGGGAAAATCCTGCTCGGGTTGATCCTGCTGTCGCCAGACTAGCCAAAAGATCCATGTTTCCAAGTGATGATTCTTCACTACTCAAGGATCCAATGGAAAAGAAGACGGATGGTCTCCTAAAAAGGTTACATTCCTACCTGTCCCTTATGAATAAAGCTGCTATGGCTTCGGTTCCGGTAGCCCGCGCTCTGAGGGTCTGGCTTAGTCACCCGGGCAGAGACATAGAAGATGGTGTGTGTAGAGAAGAACTGCTCCAACACTTACCTACATTGAAACTGGCAGCAGAGTTACTCTGTGATTTTACTGTGGATTCTTTAAGATTAGTAGCCAAGAATATGGCGCTTTCCAACTCCGTCAGAAGATCTGTCTGGCTCAAATTATGGTCTGGAGACTCAGCGTCAAAGAATAACCTATGCTCACTTCCCTTTGAGCCTGGGAAATTATTTGGATCCAATCTAGATAAACTCCTGGAATCCAGTAATGAAGGAAAATCGTAGAATTTTCCTCAATTCAAACGAAGAGATAAGACGCGATTTTTTCGTCCCTACAGAGGACAAAATTACAGAAGATATGGATCTAGAGGACGCTTCAGCAGAAGCAGAGCTGATAGAAGATCCTGGATGGCTTCAGAGAGATCAAAGAAGAAATCAGAAGATGGAAAACCATCTAAAAAGGAATTCTGACGCCAGAAGCCAAGAAGTAGGAGGTCGGCTGACACATCACTACTCAGAATGGCAAAGGATTACTTCAGACACTTGGGCTCTAAATATCATAAAAGAAGGATACACATTGGAGTTAGATCAATATCCAAGGGACATATTCCTTCTGAACAAAAGAGAAGATCCCAAAATGTTTCATCTTCTAGAAGAATTCATAGAGAAAGGAGCACTAGAACCAGTACCTATGCACCAAAGAAGTACCGGAGTATATTCCTGGATATTTCAGGTCCCCAAGCCAGGGGGAAGTATCGACTTATCATAGACCTTCGATACCTGAACCAATTAATGAAGAAAATCCATTTCAAGATGGAAACAATAAGATCTATCACAGCTGTACTCAGAGAAAACCAGTTCATGGTCTCTCTGGATCTAAGAGACACCTACCTGCACATCCCTATAAGAGAAGAATCCAGAAAATTCCTAAGAATAGCAGTCATAAGAAACAGGAAAATATCACACTTCCAGTTCAAAGCATTACCGTTTGGCCTATGTTCCGCTCCCAGAATTTTTAACAAAGTAGCAGTTCTGGTTGAAGTGCATCTCCGTCTGCAGATAATACAAGTCTTCCCATATCTCGACGACTGGTTACTGGTAGCTCAATAAGAAAACCTGCTACAGTTACATCTCAGAGAAGCTATCGAAACGCTTCAAAGACTGGGGTTTTTGATAAACTGGGAAAAATCCGATGTGATCCCTTCTACCTCAAAGATTTTTCTGGGCCTGCAGATAAATACAGTATCTATGGCTCTGTTCTTCCCCCACCAAAGATCAGAGCCCTGAAGAAAGAAAGATTCTGATATCTTTGCGCTTTCCCACAGTCCGCAGAGTGATGAAGACCCTGGGACACCAAACAGCAGTAACGGATGCAGCTCCATGGGGAAGAATCCATACCAGAGACCTACAGCAAAACATGCTTCAAGTCTGGCATCACAGTTTTCACAATCTAGAAGCAAGAATAAGGCTAAGACCTTCAACAGTTCAAAGCCTCAGGTGGTGGTTACAGTCCAAAAATCTGTCCAAGGGGAAGACTTTCAAGTATCTACCGCCAGTAGTAATTACTACGGATGCGTCTGGTCGAGGCTGGGGAGCCCATCTTCAAGACAAGTGGATCCAGGGGCTGTGGTCCTCCGAAGAAAGGAAGAAGTCTTCAAATTTCAAGGAGCTAAAAGTAGTACTACTTGCACTTCTCCAGTTCAAGAAACATATAATAGAAAAACCAGTGCTGATTCGTTCGGACAATCTTACAACTGTATTCTACCTCAACAAACAGGGTGGAACGAGGAACAGTTCCCTCCTGAAATTGTGCAAAGAGATCTTCGGTTGGGCAGAAGTGAATATCTTAGAGCTGAAAGCCATGCATATAAGAGGCTGCTTGAATATTCAAGTGGATCATCTGAGCCGGAGAAAAATCGATCCAGCAAATTGGGAACTGAACCAGACTATATTTCAACAGATTGTGACCAGATGGGGATGTCCAGATTGGGACTTGATGGCATCAGCAAGGAACAAGAAAATCCCCAAATTCTGCTCTCCGAACAGACTGGACAACCCCACAATAGTGGATGCTTTTTCCTTCAGCTGGAAACGCCTATTTGTCTACATTTTTCCTCCAGTACCTCTCATCCTAAGAGTCCTGAGGAAGATAGTAATGGAGAAGCCTCAGACAATAATAATAGCCCCATTCTGGCCAAGGAGGTCGTGGTTCCCTCTGTTACTCCAGCTATCTAAGGGGGAATTCTGGAAGCTTCCCCTAGTTCCAGATCTACTGTTGCAAGACGGTCTCTATCACCAGAACTTGAACCATTTACACCTGACAGCCTGGAGGTTGAGAGATCTAAGTTAGTGGAGATGGGCCTCTCCGAATCTGTAGTTAAGACCTTGTTGTGTTCTCGCAAGGTTTCAACTAATAAGAAATACGCTAGAATATGTAAGACGTTTGCAGCTTGGATGGCTGAAGCAAATCATGTGAAGATTGATGTTGGATCCATTCTTCAATTTCTTCAGGAAGGTTTTCAGAAGCGTTTTAAACCTAACACATTTAGAGCGCACATGACTTCTATCAATGTTATGACTGAGAACAAATTTCTCCATCACCCGCTTATTTTCAGATTCTTCAAAGCAATAAGAAGGTTGAAACCTACACATAGAGAACCTACACCAGTTTGGGACCTCTCTCTGGTTTTGAAGAGACTAACAGTTGCTCCATTTGAACCTTTGCAGCAAGCTGATTTAAAATGGCTGTCATACAAAGTATTGTTTCTGGTTGCCGTCACTTCTGCAAAAAGAGTAGGTGAACTTCCCGCGCTGTCAGGAAAATACCCCTATTTAAGAATCCTCCCCGATGGGATCCTTATTCGCACCATGCCTTCTTTTATTCCTAAGGTGCCTTCTGCCGCTAACAGAAATAGAGAAGCTTTTCTCCCGATGTTTTTTCCTGACCCGGTTGGTGAAGAACAGAGTCTATTACATACTCTAGATCTGAAGAGGGCAATCGAGATCTATCTCCAGAGAACAGAAGAGTTTCGTATAGCTGAAAATCATTTTGTGTTGTTCAGAGGTCCAAGAAAAGGACAACAACCTTCCAGAGATACATTAGCTAGATGGCTAAAAGACACTATCAAAGAATCCTATTCCTTAGAAGAAGTGCCTTCTCCTTTTCCAATTAAAGCACATTCAACAAGATCTGCCGCAACCTCCTGGGCAGAACAGGCGCACATATCTATAGAAGAAATCTGCAATGCAGCCTCCTGGTCCTCATCTCAAACCTTCATGAAGCATTATCGGTTGGACATCAATGCTAGAAGCTCAGCCTTTGGTACTGGGGTATTAAGTGCAGTTCTTGATGAAAAGTCCCCCCCTTCATGATCTATACAAATCCCATGCTGTGCTGCCGTAGGACGAAATGGGAAAGGGAAAATCTGTACCTGGGATTTTACTTTCCTTGAGTCCGAAGGCAGCACAAATATACCCTTAAATAAATTTTGTTATTCTGCATTGAATGAAAGTCTATTTTTTTTAAACACAGTGGACCATTATAAGAAACCTGCTTTATAGTGTCTAACTAATTAATTAATTATTTTAATCTAGGTGGGCGGTCCTAGCCAAAGGTATGAAGACAAGCTTAACCCATGCTGTGCTGCCTTCGGACTCAAGGAAAGTAAAATCCCAGGTACAGATTTTCCCTATACACAGGGTTATACATAGGACCATATATAGGGCTATACATGGGGTTATACATGGGACCATATATACGTCTATACAGTTGAGAGAAAAAGTATGTGAACCCCTTGGAATAATATGGATTTCTGCACAAATTGGTCATAAATTGTGATCTGATCAAAGAATTAAATGTTACCATGTTTTTATTGAACACACCATGTAAACATTCACAGTGCAGGTGGAAAAAGTATGTGAACCCTTGGATTTAATAACTGGTTGAACCTCCTTTGGCAGAAATAACTTCAACCAAACGTTTCCTGTAGTTGCAGATCAGACGTGCACAACGGTCAGGAGTAATTCTTGACCATTCCTCTTTACAGAACTGTTTCAGTTCAGCAATATTCTTGGGATGTCTGGTGTGAATCGCTTTCTTGAGGTCATGCCACAGCATCTCAATCGGGTTGAGGTCAGGACTCTGACTGGGCCACTCCAGAAGGCGGATTTTCTTCTGTTTAAGCCATTCTGTTGTAGATTTACTTCTATGCTTTGGGTCGTTGTCCTGTTGCAACACCCATCTTCTGTTGAGCTTCAGCTGGTGGACAGATGGCCTTAAGTTCTCCTGCAAAATGTCTTGATAAACTTGGGAATTTATTTTTCCTTCGATGATAGCAATCCGTCCAGGCCCTGACGCAGCAAAGCAGCCCCAAACCATGATGCCCCCACCACCATACTTCACAGTTGGGATGAGGTTTTGATGTTGGTGTGCTGTGCCTCTTTTTCTCCACACATACAGGAAGTGCAGAATTATTAGGCAAGTTGTATTTTTGAGGATTAATTTTATTATTGAACAACAACCATGTTCTCAATGAACCCAAAAAACTCATTAATATCAAAGCTGAATATTTTTGGAAGTAGTTTTTAGTTTGTTTTTAGTTTTAGCTATTTTAGGGTGTGTGTGTGCAGGTGACTATTACTGTGCATAATTATTAGGCAACTTAACAAAAAACAAATATATACCCATTTCAATTATTTATTTTTTACCAGTGAAACCAATATAACATCTCAACATTCACAAATATACATTTCTGACATTCAAAAACAAAACAAAAACAAATCAGTGACCAATATAGCCACCTTTCTTTGCAAGGACACTCAAAAGCCTGCCATCCATGGATTCTGTCAGTGTTTTGATCTGTTCACCATCAACATTGCGTGCAGCAGCAACCACAGCCTCCCAGACACTGTTCAGAGAGGTGTACTGTTTTCCCTCCTTGTAAATCTCACATTGATGATGGACCACAGGTTCTCAATGGGGTTCAGATCAGGTGAACAAGGAGGCCATGTCATTAGATTTTCTTCTTTTATACCCTTTCTTGCCAGCCACGCTGTGGAGTACTTGGACGCGTGTGATGGAGCATTGTCCTGCATGAAAATCATGTTTTTCTTGAAGGATGCAGACTTCTTCCTGTACCACTGCTTGAAGAAGGTGTCTTCCAGAAACTGGCAGTAGGACTGGGAGTTGAGCTTGACTCCATCCTCAACCCGAAAAGGCCCCACAAGCTCATCTTTGATGATACCAGCCCAAACCAGTACTCCACCTCCACCTTGCTGGCGTCTGAGTCGAACTGGAGCTCTCTGCCCTTTACCAATCCAGCCACGGGCCCATCCATCTGGCCCATCAAGACTCACTCTCATTTCATCAGTCCATAAAACCTTAGAAAAATCAGTCTTGAGATATTTCTTGGCCCAGTCTTGACGTTTCAGCTTGTGTGTCTTGTTCAGTGGTGGTCGTCTTTCAGCCTTTCTTACCTTGGCCATGTCTCTGAGTATTGCACACCTTGTGCTTTTGGGCACTCCAGTGATGTTGCAGCTCTGAAATATGGCCAAACTGGTGGCAAGTGGCATCTTGGCAGCTGCACGCTTGACTTTTCTCAGTTCAAGTGCAGTTATTTTGCGCCTTGGATTTTCCACACGCTTCTTGCGACCCTGTTGACTATTTTGAATGAAACGCTTGATTGTTCGATGATCACGCTTCAGAAGCTTTGCAATTTTAAGAGTGCTGCATCCCTCTGCAAGATATCTCACTATTTTTGTCTTTTCTGAGCCTGTCAAGTCCTTCTTTTGACCCATTTTGCCAAAGGAAAGGAAGTTGCCTAATAATTATGCACACCTAATATAGGGTGTTGATGTCATTAGACCACACCCCTTCTCATTACAGAGATGCACATCACCTAATATGCTTAATTGGTAGTAGGCTTTCGAGCCTATACAGCTTGGAGTAAGACTACATGCTTAAAGAGGATGATGTGGTCAAAATACTCATTTGCCTAATAATTCTGCACTCCCTGTAGTGTTGTGTGTTTCTTCCAAACAACTCAACTTTGTTAAATGGAGAAAGTTCAGCACTGCTGCTACTCTCCCTAGGAGCGGCCGTCCTGTAAAGATGACTGCAAGAGCACAGCGCAGACTGCTCAATGAGGTGAAGAAGAATCCTAGAGTTTCAGCTAAAGACTTACAGAAGTCTCTGGCATATGCTAACATCCCTGTTAGCAAATCAACGATACGTAAAACACTAAACAAGAATGGATTTCATGGGAGGATACCACAGAGGAAGCCACTGCTGTCCAAAAAAACATTGCTGCACGTTTACAGTTTGCACAAGAAGCCCCTGGATGTTCCACAGCAGTACTGGCAAAATAGTCTGTGGACAGATGAAACCAAAGTTGAGTTGTTTGGAAGAAACACACAACACTATGTGTGGAGAAAAAGAGGCACAGCACACCGACCTCAAAACCTCATCCCAACTGTGAAGTATGGTGGTGGGGGCATCATGGTTTGGGGCTGCTCTGCTGTGTCAGGGCCTGGACGGATTCGCACCATCGAAGGAAAAATGAATTCCCAAGTTTATCAAGACATTTTGCAGGAGAACTTAAGACCATCTGTCCACCAGCTGAAGCTCAACAGAAGATGGGTGTTGCAACAGGACAGCGACCCAAAGCATAGAAGTAAATCAACAACAGAATGGCTTAAACAGAAGAAAATCCGCCTTCTGGAGTGGCCCAGTCAGAGTCCTGACCTCAACCCGATGGAGATGCTGTGGCATGACCTCAAGAAAGCGATTCACACCAGACATCCCAAGAATATTGCTGAACTGAAACAGTTCTGTAAAGAGGAATGGTGAAGAATTACTCCTGACCGTTGTGCACGTCTGATCTGCAACTGCAGGAAACGTTTGGTGGAAGTTATTGCTGCCAAAGGAGGTTCAACCAGTTATTAAATCCAAGGGTTCACATACTTTTTCCACCTGCACTGTGAATGTTTACATGGTGTGTTCAATAAAAACGTGGTAACATTTAACTCTTTGTGTGTTATTAGTTTAAGCCGACTGTGATTGTCTATTGTTGTGACTTAGATGAAGATCAGATCACATTTTATGACCAATTTGTGCAGAAATCCATATCATTCCAAAGGGTTCACATACTTTTTCTTGCAACTGTATAGGGCTATATGCGGGGTTATACATGGAGCCAAATATATTGCTATAAATGGAGCTATACATGGGACCATACGTAGGGCTATACATGGGGTTAGACATGGGACCATATGTAGGGCTATACTTGGGGTTATGCATGAGTATAAATGAGAGGCTATACATGGGACTGTACGTTGATGTATACATTGGTCTCTGTGTGGCTAGCCGTGGGTCTATACATTGGAGTATAATGGTCTATACGGGTCTCTCCGCCCCCCAGTCTTCAGTTTTGTGACCTCACACGTCGTATCTCCTAAGGTCACAATCAGTTTATTTTGTTGCAGTCAATAAATACAGAGAAAAGTTGATACATTTGTATCTATTCTTGGCAATCCTAGCTCTTACCTATACTGATACATTGTAGCAAACCAGGGGCATCATTTGAATCTGTTGGGCCCCAATAATAAATCTCAGGGGCCCAGATCATGTACTAGTTAAAATACTGGTGTCTTGTGCAGCAGAGGAGCCTTTGGGCCCCGGGAGGGCTCAGGTGTGAGGGCTACTTGTGTCCCCTATAGCTGCACCCCTGTGGTAAACAGGACAGGAGAAGCTTAGGAATTGATTGACAGCATGCAGAGATCTTGACAGTGGTTGTGAATCTGTCATGGCTGATGCTATGGTGGGGGTCAGTGACTGGGAAGGTGATGAGCGCCAGTCCTGGAGTATTAGCTATGGTGGAGACTGTCAGCATGGCGATGCCTGTTCTCCTCCATGTCCTGAGCCTCACTGAATGTTCAATGTTTTTTTTTTAAGGCATCTTTGGCGAGTTCCCTGGGTCTGTCCATTCATGGATCTGATAACCGCGGCCTCTCAGCTTTCCGCCTCCAGTCTCTGCCGTTTCTGCTCCCGCAGTGGACCATTGATGATAATTGCACGCGGCTCCGCCGCTTCTACCTTTATGCCTTGCTGATCTGCATAGAAATTGCGCTGTTTTGTATTCCGAGCACTGGCTCTGCCGTCCGAGTCTCGTATCAACATTATAACAGCAGCAAAAACTGCTGCAAATGTGCACACGGTTCTATTGATGAAGAACTGATAACCGCACCTCGACGCCGCAACACATCACTGGGCACAACAGAGATAAGAGCCGCGTGTGTGAATAGAGACAAAACCACAATATGGAGTGCTAGTCATCAGTGATACCACTAACCAACATTAGTCATCAGTATTATCACTAACCAACATTAGTCATCAGTAATATCACTAAGACTAGTCATCAGTAATATCAATAATACTAGTCATCATTGATATTATTATCTAATACTAGTCATCAGTAATATCACTAATACTAGTCATCAGTAATATCAATAATACTAGTCATCATTGATATTATTATCTAATACTAGTCATCAGTAATATCACTAATACTAGTCATCAGTAATATCAATAATACTGGTCATCAGTAATATCACTAATACTAGTCCTCAGTAATATCACTAATACTGGTCATCAGTAATATCACTAATACTGGTCATCAGTAATATCAATAATACTGGTCATCAGTAATATCACTACTACTAGTCATCAGTAATATCACTAATACTGGTCATCAGTAATATCAATAATACTAGTCATCATTGATATCATTATCTAATACTAGTCATCAGTAATATCACTAATACTAGTCATCAGTAATATCAATAATACTAGTCATCAGTGATATTATTATCTAATACTGGTCATCAGTAATATCACTAATACTAGTCATCAGTAATATCAATAATACTAGTCATCAGTAATATCACTAATACTGGTCATCAGTAATATCACTAATACTAGTCATCAGTAATATCAATAATACTAGTCATCAGTGATATTATTATCTAATACTGGTCATCAGTAATATCACTAATACTAGTCCTCAGTAATATCACTAATACTAGTCATCAGTAATATCACTAATACTGGTCATCAGTAATATCACTAATACTAGTCATCAGTAATATCAATAATACTAGTCATCATTGATATCATTATCTAATACTAGTCATCAGTAATATCACTAATACTAGTCATCAGTAATATCAATAATACTAGTCATCAGTGATATTATTATCTAATACTGGTCATCAATAATATCACTAATACTAGTCATCAGTAATATCAATAATACTGGTCATCAGTAATATCACTAATACTAGTCCTCAGTAATATCACTAATACTAGTCATCAGTAATATCACTAATACGGGTCATCAGTAATATCACTAATACTAGTCATCAGTAATATCAATAATACTAGTCATCAGTGATATTATTATCTAATACTGGTCATCAGTAATATCACTAATACTAGTCATCAGTAATATCACTAATACTGGTCATCAGTAATATCACTAATACTAGTCATCAGTAATATCACTAATACTAGTAATCAGTAATATCTCTAATACTAGTCATCAGTAATATCAATAATACTAGTCATCATTGATATCATTATCTAATACTAGTCATCAGTAATATCACTAATACTAGTCATCAGTAATATCAATAATACTAGTCATCAGTGATATTATTATTTAATACTGGTCATCAGTAATATCACTAATACTAGTCATCAGTAATATCAATAATACTGGTCATCAGTAATATCACTAATACTAGTCATCAGTAATATCAATAATACTAGTCATCATTGATATTATTATCTAATACTAGTCATCAGTAATATCACTAATACTAGTCATCAGTAATATCACTAATACTAGTCATCATTGATATCATTATCTAATACTAGTCATCAGTAATATCACTAATACTAGTCATCAGTAATATCAATAATACTAGTCATCAGTGATATTATTATCTAATACTGGTCATCAGTAATATCACTAATACTAGTCAACAGTAATATCACTAATACTGGTCATCAGAAATATCACTAATACTAGTCATCAGTAATATCACTAATACTAGTCATCAGTAATATCTCTAATACTAGTCATAAGTAATATCAATAATACTAGTCATCATTGATATTATTATCTAATACTAGTCATCAGTAATATCACTAATACTAGTCATCAGTAATATCAATAATACTAGTCATCATTGATATCATTATCTAATACTAGTCATCAGTAATATCACTAATACTAGTCATCAGTAATATCAATAATACTAGTCATCAGTGATATTATTATCTAATACTGGTCATCAGTAATATCACTAATACTAGTCATCAGTAATATCAATAATACTGGTCATCAGTAATATCACTAATACTAGTCATCAGTAATATCAATAATACTAGTCATCATTGATATTATTATCTAATACTAGTCATCAGTAATATCACTAATACTAGTCATCAGTAATATCAATAATACTAGTCATCATTGATATCATTATCTAATACTAGTCATCGGTAATATCACTAATACTAGTCATCAGTAATATCAATAATACTAGTCATCAGTGATATTATTATCTAATACTGGTCATCAGTAATATCACTAATACTAGTCATCAGTAATATCAATAATACTGGTCATCAGTAATATCACTAATACTGGTCATCAGTAATATCCCTAATACTAGTCCTCAGTAATATCACTAATACTAGTCATCAGTAATATCACTAATACTAGTCCTCAGTAATATCACTAATACTAGTCCTCAGTAATATCACTAATACTAGTATTCTCTGGTATAATGCTTTTTTCGTATCCTTTGTTATAGTGCACCTTTGTCATGTCTCATCCTCCAGTATAATACTCGTTTCTCATCCTCTGGTAAAATGTTCTTGTTATTGTGGGAATGTAGGATCAGTTATTACAGTCCTCCTCGTGGTTATTGTCACCCATGAAGTTCAAGTCCAGAATGTGGAATATCTCCTCATGTTTAATACAAAAGAGCAAAGGATAAGCAACAATTTAAAACAAAAAACAATGGGAGGGAAAAATAGAAAAACCTAAATCTCGATGTGACGCTGGTATCGGCTCCTTTATATGTAACTAGTATGGAAACACATTTTGACTCGCCTGTGGTAAATCACAAATGAGAATCACCTGTGATAAATTGTCGGTGCCCATGTGACATGAATTAGCCAATGAATGATGACTTCAGTGTTTAAAAAAGCCACATGTTAGGCCCTGTTCCTTTGTCACAATAGTGAAGACAAAGGAGCTGTCTGAGGACATCAGACCTGCTATTATTAGCAAACACAAGACTTCCAAAGGGTATAAGGCCCTCTCCAAAGACCTTGGTATCCCGGTATCAACAGCGCGCAAAGTTATTAAGAAGTTTGCCAAGCATGGAACCACCGAGAACCTCCCTGGACGTGGGGGAAAGAGGAAAATTGACAAGAGACGTCTTCGAAGGATGGTGTGAATGGTGGAAAAAACACCAAAGACCTGGAGGCCAACCTGGAGCAGTCTGAGGTCAAGGTTTCAACCAGTATCATACGCCGCACACTAAACCAAGCAGAGCTTTATGGGCGAAGGCCAAGGAAGAAACCATTGCTGAAGAAAAGACATAGAAAGGAACGACTGATCTTTGCCAAAGATTACCTTGACAAACCACAATTCTTCTGGGAAAATGTTCTTTCGAGCTTTTTGGCAAAGCAACAGTTTGTTTGCAGATGGCACAATGAAGCTTATAAGGAAAAGAACCCCCTACCAACAGTTAAGCTTGGTGGAGGATCCATAATGCTGTGGGGTTGCTCCGCTGCTTCTGGGACTGGAGGCCTTGGTGGAGGTTCCATAATGCTGTGGGGTTGCTCCGCTGCTTCTGGGACTGGAGGCCTTGATGGATGATCCATAATGCTGTGGGGTTGCTCTGCTGCGTCTGGGACTGGAGGCCTTGGTGGAGGATCCATAATGCTGTGGGGTTGCTCCGCTGCTTCTGGGACTGGAGGCCTTGATGGATGATCCATAATGCTGTGGGGTTGCTCTGCTGCATCTGGGACTGGAGGCCTTGGTGGAGGATCCATAATGCTGTGGGGTTGCTCTGCTGCGTCTGGGACTGGAGGCCTTGGTGGAGGATCCATAATGCTGTGTGGTTGCTCTGCGGCGTCTGGGACTGGAGGCCTTGGTGGAGGATCCATAATGCTGTGGGGTTGCTCTGCTGCGTCTGGGACTGGAGGCCTTGGTGGAGGATCCATAATGCTGTGGGGTTGCTTTGCTGCGTCTGGGACTGGAGGCCTTGACCGTATCACAGGAATCATGAAATCAGAGAATTATCAAGAAATTTTAGAGTGAAATGTCCTACCCAGTGTAAGAAAACTTGGTTTGAGTTGAAGCTCATGGGTCCTCCAGCAAGACAAGGACCCAAAGCACACATCCAAAAGAACACAGGAATGGTTGAAAAAGAAAAAAAAATGGACCAGCAATGAATCTTTGGCCTCATGCACACGGTCCGCAAAACGGGGTTCCGTTGGTCCGTGATCCGTGACCGTTTTTTCATCCGTGGGTCTTCCTTGATTTTTGGAGGATCCAAGGACATGAAAAAAAAAGTCGTTTTGGTGTCCGCCTGGCTGTGCGGAGCCAAACGGATCCGTCCTGAATTACATTGCAAGTCAATTTGACGTTGACACAATATGGTGCAATTGCAAACTGATCCGTCCCCATTGACTTTCAATGTAAAGTCAGGAGTTAATATACCATAGGATCGGAGTTTTCTCCAATCCGATAGTATATTTTAACTTGAAGCGTCCCCATCACCATGGGAACGCCTCTATGTTAGAATATACCATCGGATTTGAGTTAGATCGTGAAACTCAGATCCGACAGTATATTCTAACACAGAGGCGTTCCCATGGTGATGGGGACGCTTCAAGTTAGAATATACTGAGAACTGTGTACATGACTGCCCCCTGCTGCCTGGCAGCACCCGATCTCTTACAGGGGGCTGTGATCCGCACAATTAACCCCTCAGGTGCTGCACCTGAGGGGTTAATTGTGCATATCATAGCCCCCTGTAAGAGATCAGGGGCTGCCAGGCATCAGGGGGCAGACCCCCCTCCCTCCCCAGTTTTAATTTCATTGGTGGCCAGTGCGGCCCCCCCCCCGGCCCCCCCTCCCTCCCTCTATTGTATTATTGTCATTGGTGGCACAGTGTGCGGCCCCCCTGGCCCCCCCTCCCTCCCTCTATTGTATTATCATTGGTGGAACACTGTGCAGCCCCCCCGGCCCCCCTCCCTCCCTCTATTGTATTATCATTGGTGGCCACTGTGCGCCCCCCCCGGCCCCCCCTCTATTGTATTAATATCATTGGTGGCCAGTGTGCAGCCTCCCCTCTCCCCCTCTCCCCCCCCCCGATCATTGGTGGCAGCGGAGAGTTCCGATCGGAGTCCCAGTTTAATCGCTGGGGCTCCGATCGGTAACCATGGCAACCAGGACGCTACTGCAGACCTGGTTGCCATGGTTACTTAGCAATATTAGAAGCATCATACTTACCTGCTGCGCTGTCTGTGACCGGCCGGGAGCTCCTCCTACTGGTAAGTGACAGATCATTAAGCAATGCGCCGCACAGACCTGTCACTTACCAGTAGGAGGAGCTCCCGGCCGGTCACAGACAGCGCAGCAGGTAAGTATGATGCTTCTAATATTGCTAAGTAACCATGGCAACCAGGTCTGCAGTAGCGTCCTGGTTGCCATGGTTACCGATCGGAGCCCCAGCAATTAAACTGGGACTCCGATCGGAACTCTCCACTGCCACCAATGATCGAGGGGGGGGAGAGGGGAGGCCGCACACTGGCCACCAATGATATTAATACAATAGAGGGGGGCCGGGGGGGGCACACACTGGCCACCAATGATAATACAATTGAGGTATGGAGGGGGGGCCGGGGGGGCCAAACACTGTGCCACCAATGAAAATAATACAATAGAGGGAGGGGGGGCCAGGGGGGACCGCACTGGCCACCAATGAAATTAAAACTGGGGAGGGAGGGGGGTCTTCCCCCTGCTGCCTGGCAGCCCCTGATCTCTTATAGGGGGCTATGATATGCACAATTAACCCCTCAGGTGCAGCACCTGAGGGGTTAATTGTGCGGATCACAGCCCCCTGTAAGAGATCGGGTGCTGCCAGGCAGCAGGGGGCAGTCATGTACACAGTTCGTAGTATATTCTAACTAGAACCGTCCCCATCACTATGGGAACGCCTCTGTGTTAGAATATACTGTCGGATATGAGTTTTCACAAAGTGAAAACTCAGCTCTGAAAAAGCTTTCATACAGACGGATCTTCGTATCCGTCTGTATGAAAGTAACCTACGGCCAAGGATCACGGACGCGGATGCCAATCTTGTGTGCATCCGTGTTCTTTCACGGACCCACTGACTTGAATGGGTCCGTGAACCGTTGTCCGTCAAAAAAATAGGACAGGTCTTATTTTTTTGACGGACAGGAAACACGGATCACGGATGCGGCTGCAAAACGGTGCATTTTCCGATTTTTTCACGGACCCATTGAAAGTCAATGGATCCTGGAAAAAAAACTGAAAACGGCACAACGGCCACGGATGCACACAACGGTCGTGTGCATGAGGCCTTTGGGGTGAGCTGAAATCTGCCATTGGGAAAAAGAACCCTGCAAACATTCAAGAGCTTGAACAAACTGCAAGGAAGAGTGGAGAAAATCCCAGATGAGAAGTTCTAGAAGCTTCTAGATGGCTACAAGAAACGAGGGTGTGCAACCAAGTATTAATTAGGGGGGGGGGGGGCCTTTATTTCTGCACATGCTGTTTATTCTGTTTATTTAAGTTGGAATTTTTTTATTTTATTGTGGTATTACTTTGGACCACTAATTAAAAAATCACGAGGATAGAACTTTTTGTACATTTCCATTTATTTCTGAAGATATTATACAGTCTATGAAAAAGATGAAGGGGTGCCAACAATGGTGAGCAGCACTGTGTTTAGCTTGGTTTACACTTCTGCCGGCCTTTTTCCATCTTTTTGATGCGTCTCTGATGTAATTGTCATCGTTAGTCCCATGTGGTGGAATCTCATATACACACGCAATCTGTTCCTTAGTCCTATACGAGAACATGGTCCTGTAAACTGAAACAGTCCCTTATCTGACCACACACAAGTGGCCTACAGTTATTGGAGGCAGGCTACATGGTTGCTATGGGGCTTGTGGGTTGTCCTAGCCCACTGACATTAAGGGACATGGGCCTTCAGGATACCCCTGTATGTTAAACTTTTATTTTTTTTCCAGATTATCCCTGCATGAACTTGAACCTAGGTCCTTCTGTATGGGAGGCAGAAACCTTACCAGTTCAGCCACAGGCTTAGCTATAGTCAATGGAAGGATTTTCTCCGACTAAACCTCGGTGGTATCCTAACCATGTATAATGGGCTGGTATCTACAGACACATCTCTATATGATCTTATATACCACGACATTGTAAGGGGGTTTCATTCAAGTATCATTTGTTTAGTAATTACAAAAAAATGTAATGATGCAAAATTATACATAAATCAAAAATGTGTTTATTCTGAACTTTGCCGTGTGGCCCATGATATCTGTTAACTTTTTTTTGGTGTTTTGAGGATTTTTTTGGGTCAGTTTTGTTCTGATTGTGGATTATCCGCTTTCTTTATCATGTTATTAAAGGGTAATTCCAGAGACACGGCCTTGGACAAGATCGGGGACTTGTCTGTTTTTAATTCCTGATGACCCCTGCCCTCTGAAGAAGGCGATCTGACCCTAGATTTGGCCAGGGCCACCACATGGATAAGAATAATGCATATATGATGGCAGATAATCATGGGAAATTGTCTCTTCTGGCTCCAGTTATCTCATGTCTGTAGCCATTCTTAGGATGGACCATCAATGTCTGATCGGTGGAGTCAGGTCCCCAGAACCCTAGCCCATCATCAGCATGAAGGGGCTGCGGTGCACCTGCTCATTATCGCGCACACAGTGGCTTGTCTATACTGCAGTTCTCCTGTGTGGGATAAGGTCCAATTCCAGGCACAGCCAGCTGTAGAGAGGAGACGCTGTGCTATGGCCCCTTCATTCTGGTCAGACACCTGAAGATTAGACATCTAAGAATGTAGACCATCAATGTTTAAGAACCCTTTTAAATATTTCCACCTATGTGGTAGCATCTTGTGTCCAGATCCCAAGTTTCTGCAGGTGCTGGTACTCTGACTGTCAGTAATTGTGCATTTCTTCCTTCCTTCACAGCTGCAATTCTTGACGATCAGACTGTTTGTGGTCGAGGCGAGCGGTTGGCGTTGGCCCTTGCTCGAGAACACATTAACAGCCACACACAAGGATCATCCAGCGGTCGTGTGGAGGTGGAGATCTTTGAGCTGCAAAGAGACAGCCAGTACGAGACTACAGATACAAGTGAGTGCTCAATATCATGCCTGTAAAGAGACAACTCTTGATCGGCCCTTCCCTAACGGCAGCGCGTATTATACCCTGAGGTGTATGAAGCCTTAATATGGTGCCTACAGGAACCTATGGCCCATACTGCACCCTGCCCATATAGAAATCATGGCAAATTCTGGATGGAATCGGCCCTGTACTTCTGGGAGGAAATGTCTGTAATATAAAATAAATAGTCTCAGGACGCACCCTTTTGCTGGAAAGTCTGTTTAACCCTTTGTTAAGCCCCTTAGAGATAACTCGGGTTCAGATGCCGGTGGTTAGAGGGAAGGGGTGCTCCACAAGCTCTGAAGGCAGCTGGAGGTCTGCTGAAGGGCCCCGCTATGTCCTGGCTGCCTCTGGATGTATTACAGGAGTATACCAGTGTATGGTACCAGTGTATAGTACACGAAATAGAACGCAGGTTTCCATCCCCTAAAGGGACAAAAAAAGAAATATCTAAAAGACAATATTAAATATTAGAACATTTTAGAAATATCTAATAGACAATATTAAAACGTCAAACCTCCCTTTTCTCATTTCACATACATTAAAAGGTAATAAACATAACTGTTGTCACCGCCTTTGTAGCGACTGAACCGTACATTAGTCCATTATTTGACCGGCGCAGTGAACGCTTTTTTTTTTTTTTGTCACCTCACCTCCAAAAAAATACACTAAGTAAATATTGATCAAAAGGTGGCATGTACCCCAAAATGGTATCAGTAGAAACAGCAAAACAGCCTCACACAGCTCTATTCTGGGTGTCAGACTAAGGAGGCACAACGTTAGTTTAATAACTATATAAACCATATAAAACGTCCTGACCGCAGAATAAAGGGAACCCGTCGCTGCACAGTTAACGCCTTAAAAACAACAGCGGAATTGTGCTGTTTTTTCAGTTATACAGTAGAGGGGCCCAAAACAGTGGCATTGAATAATACAGGTCCCTACAGGACCTCCACATCCACAGTTTCTTCCATCTGGGTACTAAAATTAATACTCAGTGTCCGGCAGATACAAGGGTCTCCCCATTACTCCCAGAGATGGAGTGGGGGCCCTGCATACGTGACGGTCTTCCCCTGGGGCGTACACATGTATTACAGACACATGTGTTGGGTTTTTATGGTTTGGAAACAATTCACCGTGATGGTGTCTGTAATGGTGGATAGTGACTCTCTTGGACAGGGCAAGAATGAGGGTAGTTGTTAGGTGTTTGATCGCCAAATAAGGATGGGCGACCTTGGGCACCATTCCACAGAAGGCTAGTCATACATTGGGTTTCCATCGATGAGGAACCCTATGATGACATTTATGGGAATTGTGCGGAGAGGTAGACATATAGGGAACGTTAGTTGGCACCTAAAGTGGGACATCACCTCGTATGGGTCTAATTTGGAGTTTAGAGAAGCTGCAGGGACAGGCTCCTGAGCTGAGTAAGTGTAAGTGGGGCTGTGCGGGACCCCTGGTGGAGATGTGGGCCCCGAGAGACATTAGAGAGGCACTGAATCTATTCATAAACCAAGAGACTCCAGGGCACAGAGGGGTCGCTGCCACACCAGAGCTGATCAGGGTGAGGTGGAGAGTCACATTACCATCAGGACTAAGACTTTTAGTGGATGAAATCAAACAGTCTAACACGGTGTGGACCCAGCTCCAGAAGAGGAACTTCAACAAGTACCACTGGACATTTCATAGTGGTGGACATCTTGAGAGAACACAGAACTTCAGCCTCACAGAAAGTAAAATCTTGCTTTTTGCAACTAACAGGTCCTAACGAGGGAAAGCATGGCATGACAACCCTGCTCAGATATCCCGCATGGAGGTCTCTGTAACCCTCATAGATTTTAGTGGGTCCCGGGTGCCTTATCTTTGTTTAAGAACCTATTATAATTCTAAAATTCTCACCGTCTATCTAATATACATGGTGGATCGGTGAGATGATGTGAAGTGGCTGATTGCACTTAGCCTGTTCTGTTACCTCTCTTCACATCTGTCTCTTTCTGTATAGGGTTTATTAGAGCACCATTATTATTCATTAGCTACACCCCAGGTTACTCTCGCCTTTTCATCGATCACTGATTTTGTGTGTTTGCTCCCTGAGTGACAGCCGTGTGCACAACCACTGAGCGCGCTCCTGAGGAAGTGCAGGCGGTCAACGTGAGACACGCCAGAGAGGAGGCTTTCTAATCCAGACAATGACGCTTACCAGTGTTTGTTGGTTTTCTTGTGTTGCTCTCTTCCCTGTCATTGTGTTTAGGCCTGAGGGAGACTCCTCTTCATCCTACTGTTTGGAGGAACAGGTTGTCTCTTGTCCTGACTTTAGTTCCAGGGTACTACAGGGTGAGTTAGGACTTTAGTGCTTCCTTCGGGGTCAGTTCATACTTGCAGTCAGTCAGGACTTTAATTAGGGTTTCTCTTGGAGGTGACCTGCTCCTTTCCCTAGTTTCCAGGCCTTTTCTCCTCAACCCTTTCCCGCCTACCTTTGGTGTGGGTTCCCCCCCCCCACCGAAGCGTGGCATTATAAACCCCCCAAACCATCATTTTTTTTGCTTGTGTCAGTGCAGCCATGGATCCTATTGCTGCACTGGCCGGACAGCTGTAGCGGCTGTTTTTGGAGGTAGCTGACCTCCGCACATCCGTCTCGCAGATCCAGAGACCACAGGCTGCTGGTCCTAGTGGTGGTTACCAGGCCTGTCCTGAACCAAAAGTGGCCCTCCCGGACAGATTCTCTGGGGGGGAGTGATAATTTCATTTTGTTCAGAGAGGTGTGCAAATTGTATTTTAAGCCACGTCCACACTTATCTGGGGATAAGATTCAGAAAGTCAGTGTGGTTATTTTGTTGCTTAAAGGGGACGCTCAGTCTTGGGCTTTTTCTTTGCTGACCAGATCGTAGTCTCTCCGGTCGGTGGATAAATTTTTAAGAGCTCTGGGGCTCATTTATGATGACCCGGATCGGACCTCCCTGGCCGAGACCAAGTTACGTGGCTTTCCTCAGGGAGAGCGTTCTGCTGAGATCTATTGCTCTGAGTTTAGGAGGTGGGCTACGGATACTGAGTGGAACGATCCGGCTCTCCATAGTCAGTTCTATCAGGGATTATTTGAGAGGCTGAAGGACGCTTTGGCCTTTCATGAGAATCCTGAGTCTCTGGAAGACGCTATGTCTCTTGCTGTATGTATTGATAGAAGCCTGAGAGAGAAATCTAGGGGTCCCCACTCTCAAGACGTACTATCACATAACCTATCGTCTTCCTCTGACAAGTTGGGTGAAGATACCCATGATTTTAGGTGGGGGACGAACCCATGCAATTAGGAGGAGCAACTCCTGGATCTGCTTTCAGAAGAATTAGTCGTAGGAAGGGTGTGTGTTTTTTATGTGAAGAAAAGGGACATTTTATCAATGTATGTCCAGGGGAGTCAGAAAACGTACATTTGTCTTTGACTGGTAGTACCCGATTTCTCCTGACTGCCGAGGTGGAGCTAGAGTCCAAGACTGTGCGGATTGAAGTGTTTATCAATAGTGGGGTTGAACCTAATTGATGGTCATTTCGTCCGTATGCCCGGGTTGTCACCGAGTGCATTAGAGAAAAACATTTCCGTTTTTGCCATTGATTCTGCACCTCTAACTCAGAAGTGTTTATCTCAGATGGTGCATGATATCAGATTAAGAGTGGGTGACTTTCATCAGGAGTTCATCTCGTGTTTTGTGTTGGAAGGTCTCCCTGCTCTGTTGGTTCTGGGTTTACCGTGGTTAAGCAAGCACAAGCCAACCATCGATTGGCAAGCTAGACAGATTCTGGATTGGGGTGATTATTGCGTTGACAATTGTCTGAATACATCTTTTTCTGCTTTGACCACTAAAACATTACCCTCTTTTATAGGTGATTTTTCCGATGTATTTTCTGAAAGTGGATGCCAGGATTTACCTTCGAATCGGGAATATGATTGTCCTATCAACCTTATTCCCGGAGCTAAATTGCCCAAATCTAGGTTGTATAACCTTTCTGGACCCGAAAGAACGGCCGTAAGAGAATATATTACCGAGAGTTTGGCTAAAGGACACATAAGACCTTCCAAATCTCCTGTGGCAGCAGGGTTTTTCTTTGTTAAAAAAAAGGACGGAACCCTTAGGCCATGTCTGGATTTCCGTGAGCTCAATCGGATTACTGTCCGTAATCCTTACCCCCTTCCTTTGATTCCTGATTTGTTTAACTAGATTGTTGGTGCCAAGGTGTTCTCCAAGTTGGACTTAAGGGGGGCATATAATCTGGTCAGGCTCAAGGAAGGGGATGAATGGAAGATGGCTGAGGGTCACTTTGAGAACCTGGTCATGCCTTTTGGGTTGACCAATGCTCCTGCGGTTTTCCAGCATTTTGTGAATGTAATTTTTCATCACATGGTGGGGAGGTTTGTTGTCGTGTATTTGGATGACATATACGGTTTTTGGGGTTCACCAACTAATACCAAAAATGTATTAAGAACTATTTGACAGTGGTGAGACCCTTAACTGACATGACTAAGAAAGGGACAGTTGTCTCAATGTGGTCAGATTCGGCATTGCAAACCTTTTCTGCGGTTAAGGATGTGGGTAACAGAGAGTTGCTGGCCATTAAGTTGGCTTTTGAGGAATGGTGTCATTGGTTGGAAGGGGCGATTCATCTGATCACGGTGTTCACAGATCACAAAAATCTGGCTTACCTGGAGTCGGCTAAACATCTGAACCTGAGGCAGGCCAGATGGTCTTTATTTTTTACCAGATTTAATTTCATTGTCATTTATCGTCCTGTGGTTAAGAACGTCAAGGCAGATGCCTTGTCACGTAGTTTTCCTGGAGGTGGTGATTTTGAGAGTCCAATACTGTCGGAGGGGGTGGTGATATCCGCTCTTTACCCTGACCTAGAGGTGAAGGTGTTAGAGGTTCAGGGAGACGCATCAGATTCTTGTCCCTCTGGGAAATTGTTTGTTCCATCTGAATTGCGTCACAAGGTGTTTGAGGAACATCACTGTACAGTTCTTACGGGACACCCTGGGAGTAGATCCACTGCTGACCTCATTTCTCATAGATTATTGTGGCCGGGGTTGCGTAAGTGTGTTGAGGACTATGTGTCAGCCTGTAGCACTTGTGCACGAGCTAAGGTGACACATACTCGGCCTTCCGGATCCCTACTTCTGTTGCCCATCCCATCCAGACTCACTTATCCATGGATTTTATCACTAATCTACCTAATTCTGCAGGAAAGACTGATTCTGGTGGTAGTTGATCGCTTTAGTAAAATGGCGCACCTTTTAGCATTGCTGGGCCTACCTAATGCTAAAACTCTTGCACAAGTGTTTGTTGATAACATTGTGAAGCTACATGGCATTCCCTCTGATGTGGTCTCGGATCGTGGGACTCAGTTTGTGTCCAGATTCTGAAGGGCATTCTGTACTAGACTGGGGGTACAACTGTCCTTTTCTTCGGGTTTTCATCCTCAGTCAAACGGACAGTTGGAATGCACTAATCAGAGTCTGGAGACTTACTTGAGATGTTTTGTCTCTGAGAACCAGGAGGAGTGGTCCTCATTTTTGCCTTTAGCAGAGTTTGCCATAAACAATTGTAGACAGGAGTCCACTGATAAGTCGCCGTATTTTGGGGCATATGGGTTTCACCCGCAGTTTAGTACATTTTCTGGTTGTGATACTTCTGGTATCCCTGAGGAGGAACGTTTTTCGTAATCATTGTCCTCTATATGGTGGAAAATTCAAAATAACTTGAGGAATATGGGCAACAAGTATAAACGTATGGCTGACAGGAGACGTATGAATGGTCTGGACCTAAGAGTCAGTGATTCTGTGTGGCAGTCCACAAGAAACATTAAGTTAAAGGTACCTTCTTGGAAGTTGGGTCCAAGGTTTATTGGTTGTCTCTAGTCTTGTCCTGACATTAGTACCAGGGTCCTATAGGGTGAGTTAGGACTTTAGTACTACCTTTGGGGTCAGTTCATACTTGCAGACAGTGAGGACTTTAATTAGGGTTTCTCTAGGAGGTGACCTGCTCCTTTCCCTAGTTTCCAGGCCTTTTCCCCTCACCCCTTTCCCTCCTATGTTCGGCGTGGGTTCCCCCCCCCCCCACACCGAAGAGTGACATTATAAACCTCCTGACGAGACATGTCGGGGGATAGGAGTGTGAACGATTGAGTCCTAATAGTAATCTATCGCTGACGACGATGTATTAGGAGCGAGTCTATTAGTGAATGAGCGCGCTCAGTGGTTGTGCACGCCGCTGTCACTCAGGGAGCAGACACACAGAATCATTGATCGATGGAACGGCGAGAGTAACCTGGGGTCTCGCTGAAGAAAAAACGTGACGTTTTAATAAGCACTGTTTATAGAAGATGGCAAATGTGACGAGCTGAACAGGCTAATTGTTAATAAGTGCAGTGCAAATACTGTGCCTCGCATTTTCCAGGGTCAGTAGAAGTGTAGTGGGTAAGTGCCGACTAGAAGGAGAATCCATAACCAGCGTTGGTATTTCTCCATGAATAAATCCTCTGAGGTGAAGTGATGGATTTCACTGTGAATTGGTGTGAGGGGAGCAGATGGCGTTCCTCTATGTTTTTAGAGCACATGAATTCCCTTCGGGCTCCTCCATGACACTCCAGACCCAGTTAACGGGGATGGCACGCATCTACCATCTTCACTACGGGCATCCTGGAAAGACCTTCATTTCATCCTTTGGGAGTCACTCGGCGGGACGCTTCAGCATCTTTTCTTATTAATTTAAGAGAGATAAAAAGGCGCCAGGAGCTGCAATAAACTGATTTACTGTACAGAGAAACAAGAAGTGGAGGACGATTCATTGCAGCAGCCACCAACATGGAGGGAGCGAGGGCAGCAATGCTACATTCACTTCTGAGTCTGTCAAAGGACTGCGCTGAGGACTGTACACAAGAAGAAACGCTAGGGCACCAAAAGGTCAGCCTGGTTGGATTTTTAGGACCATTTACCTGTGAACAGTAGATACTCATGGACTATGAACAATCAGCCATGGAGATGGCCATGGGTGGTCTTGTTTCTGTAGGACACTATAGGCTGGCCTGGAGGCATGGTGCAATGTGACAGGTGCTTAAAGTTACCTGAGAGCTAGCTACATCACTGAAGACATGGCCCACAATGTCTTACCCAGGCGTCACGTTACAGTGATCTCATGACATCTCTCAAATTCTGTAGTTTGAAAGATTATTTGTCATTCTGCACAGTCTAAGGAAAAGGCACAGGAGAGGCTGCAGACTGTGCCCTGTGCGGCAGCATGCAGCGCTTTACTGGCATTGAGCAGTCGCTATGACCAGGCACCTTCTACAGGCGGCAGTTTGGACGAATGCAGAATGCACAGAGTTGCACCCAGTACGCACTTGGATTGTTGCCCAGGCACAACTTCCTTTATGTAACATTGTGAACACATTTCGAGGGGGAAACAGCCCTCTTCGTCGTTTGCTCTCAAAATGTATTGAGAAGGATAGATAAAGGGATTTGGTTAATATAAACTTGCCCCGATGTATATCACTCCAGGGACAGCACCAGTATCAAGGTTCAACTTTATCCAGTTGACTACCTGATGAACCAAGGCACCAGACCTGGGCATCCACTTACCGCACAGATCCTAAAAACATCACACTATGAAATATGCACTGCACATGATGCGCTGCCTCTTCCATATGCTGCCACTTACAATGCTGTTCTAACCCTCTCCAGAGGCAGATTAATCACAGCTAATAGCTTCAGTCGTAGAAATCAATATGGTACCTCCCTGCAAACCTAGACCTTGTGTTGATTTTGATAAACAAGTTATGCTGACTCAAGCATGAGTCACCAGTCGGATGACAAGACATGATACAAGTCCAGTTGATCTGACTTATAACTTCTGATATTCTCACAGAGTCATTCCCCAGACTCTGCCTACTAATGCAGCAACTTCCCCATGGATTTTCTGTCCATGTCTTCAGAACAGATGGAACGTGATCTCTGTAGGAGTTGTAATGGAGAAGACAACTGCTCAAGGACTTGGCTCATGAGATGATTTGATCTTTGGGGACGATGGAGACTTTATTATTTAGGTTTCCGATCATCTCTGATCTTTTCCAGTGTAGCCGTCTTCAATTTCAGTGCTGTCACTTGCATCTTCCATTTAGCACTGGTCACAACAATACTTGGTTTGAATGAAGACCTAAAATAGTTCCTGTTGGCAGAAGAGACAGTTGGTCATGGCCGGGCCCTGTCCACACTTGCCCTATGACCCAATTTTAGAAGGATCCCTTGATCAGAGAATAGCAGGAACCATTGCCCGAGATATGAGCATTAATTACACCACAAAGTCCTGGTTGTCACCTCTCTCTGTGATTACAGTTGTAATCTCGGGGTGTATGTCCTGAACACCTCCGATATAAAGCGTCAGGAAACCGCTGTTGTGCGTCCTATATAAGTAAATCATGGAAGCTCATTAAAGAAGGAAAAAGTGGAATAATAATTATTTTCGCTCTATAACACTGCAGATAATGAGTGAATGATGCTCATAAAGTGGTCGTCTCCTCTCAGTGTGTTTGGCAACAACCACACCGATGTTGCTTGAGGCTCCAGGGTCCTGATGCAAGATTCGTACTGGATGTGATAGTCCTGGTTTCAACCTGTGCAACATATGGTCCTCTAAAGGACTGAGGTACAACTCTACCCCCTGTAGGTACATGCCAGAATATATAGTTAAGAATGGAAGTTTCTCCAATAATCCCAGTCTTAATAGTCAAGATGTTCTGGTCTCCAAAATCCTGAAGACATTTCACCACTCCTCTTAGCTTCCTCCTCAGTTCATGTGAATTGTAAGAAGGTTTCCCCAATATTTATACTCCGGGGGTTCCAAATCCAGTCACCAAAGTGCCATAAACCTGGTAGTGGAGGGTTGAATAATGGAAGCCACCAACTTTAATCAACATAATCCGACCACAGGGATTGTATAGGTAGGTTTCATTATGAATTTTATATATTAGGCTATGGATGCCACTGACAGGGTTTAGGAACACTTAGTACATAGGTTTGTGGTGACTGTGAGCAAAAAACAAGTTGCATGAAGTTAAAGAAATCTTCATTCCGGCATTGATTTTCAGACTTTTTGATACTCAGTTTATGACCTGCTTTTAATTTCTGACTTTTCTCATGTGGGGGCACCTCCCTGTGTGTCCAGGATGCTGCAGTCTTCACTAGCTGCCATGTATCAGAACAGCTTCCTTCCTGGACATACTGTCCTTTCTAAAACTCAGAAGTGATCTCCTCTGCCTTGTACGCTGATGGAGAGGAGTGTGTCATCTCCTCCCTATACAGAGTTTGCAATGGTTGCTCTGCTTTTTCCTTGGACCTCTTTCTTTTCACACTCTGATTTGCTGTGTATAACACCTGCCCCTTCCACTGAAGGAATGGTGGGTGAGAGCAGAGAGAGGTGTCACTAACAGGAGCAGAGCTCTGATGGATTCAGCAGCTAGGTCAAGGACTTACACACACTCTGCAGAAGGAAGATTTTAAAGAAGACTGTTTAGAAAGTTGCTTAATTTTGCATTTAGGAAGCAAATCAATAAATTAATTACGTGCATGACCTCATGGAAACGGAAAAGCCTTGCGTGACACTGAAAGATGAGCTCTATCCAGTAGGACTCAGTGACCGATCTATCTACATGGAGAGTAGACAGGAGACAACTGCTTCAGGGAGAAGAGAGATTGGCCGCCACTCAACACCGCTCCCAGGATTTGGAATGAGATTGAAAGGTACTGGTGTGGAGGGCACTAGAGAAGAAGCTGAGGCCCCATCTTCAGTTTTGATGGTCGTTCCATAATTATTGAGGTAAAATTAGACACCATGAAGCGGCTGTGATGAGGGTGACAGACTCTCTCAGTCGCACTCCATCATGCGTTAGGCCACGGTGACTAGATTACGCTGATTACCGTCACTGACTGACGCATTTCACACCTCCATCTCTAGAAGATTCCTTCTACCTTTGTGACAGGATTAAGGTCACGGAAGGACACAAGAAGCCATTGAGATGTGAGCTGGAACATCTGACCCTCGTATGTGTCAGCTTCTTGCATGGATGAAGCTTCGCTTTAGGATGCGTGTACGTCTGCGATGTAACATGTTCACAGAGCTGTCACAACATGTAACGTGTCAGTGTGTGTGATATGGCTGACACGCTTACATAATTAGCTTTTTTACACATCCCTGATGAATGCACATTATTCTGTTCTTATGCCCGTGGCATACATGGCGAGAATACAAATTTAGCGCCTCGTCTAGTGTTTGATCATTCCACCACATTGCGCTGCTCCTGGCAGAGGCTGATGCTTCCCCTTCCTTCCAGTCTCTTGCAGTGGTGAAGATTGCTTGGGCCCCGAGCCTGTCCCTCCTCGGGGCCCAAGGAATGTCGGTAACACCAGGACAAGGGCATCTGGGGGCGCAACTAAGCTGCGGACCCCGGCTATAGGAATCATAGGGCCTGCCCCCTGTGGCCCCCATACACATACCGCCGGACTGAGTGCACTGACATGGCCTAAAGACTATGGAGGGGCCCCGAACCACTACTGAAGAGAGGGCCCGGAACTAGTACTGAAGAGGTGTCCTGAACCAGTATTATGGAGGGGGCCCTGAGCCAGTACTGAAGATGGGGCCCAGAACCAGTATTATGGAGAGGCCTAGGACCAGTATATGGAGGGGGCCCAGAACCAGTATTATGGAGGGGGCCCAGAACCAGTATTATGGAGGGGTCTAGCACCAGTATATGGAGGGGGCTCGAAACCAGTATTATGGAGGGGGCTCTGAGCCAGTATTATGGAGAGACCTGGGACCAGTATATGGAGGGGGCCCAGAACCAGTATTATGGAGGGGTCTAGCACCAGTATATGGAGGGGGCCCAGAACCAGTATATGGAGGGGGCCCAGAACCAGTATTATGGAGGGGGCCCAGAACCAGTATTATGGAGGGGTCTAGCACCAGTATATGGAGGGGGCTCTGAGCCAGTATTATGGAGAGACCTGGGACCAGTATATGGAGGGGCCAAGGAGGAGTATTATGGAGGGGCACGGGACCAGTATATGAAGGGGGCCCAGAACCAGTATTATGGAGGGGCCCAGGAGGAGTATTATGGAGGGGCCCTGGACAAGTATATAAAGGGGCCCAGAAGCAGTTTTATGGATGGGGCTGGGACCAGTGTATGGAGGGATGTGTATGACTGGAGGGTGGGTCACAGCAGATATCTGGAGGCCTCTGGACCCAGGACCATCTCCACTCACAGCACGGGTTATCAGTAACGTCATCAGCTGCGCATGCGCCTCCATCAGCTGGCGGTGCACGTGATCGGCAGCGGCTCGCGGTCTGAGGAGACAAGGCGGAGATTTGCTGTGAGTCCCTCGTGGCTCTTCCCTGGAAAACCCCTTTAAGGAGCGGCGCCCAGATGGTACTTGTTTTGGTAAGAAAAGAAGAAGCCGGACTGAAGGCGTAGCATAGGGGGAGGCGAACATGACAGGGGGTGGTTTAAGGAGACCCCTCCCTGGTCATGGTTAGGGATTGGTAGGTTTGAGTTGGTGGGAGGGGAACAAAGGGGTTAAGAGGGGACGCGTGGTAGGAGACAGGGGCCATTTTGTGCGTACTGACCGCCATCCAGACGCGCAATGGAGGTGCTGATATCGCAGCTTAGGGCAGCGGCAGCGGAGAAAGGCGAGGACTGGCTGCAGGGTCGGATCCAGGAGTTGCTGCAGGGGGTGGCAGAGGCGCCCGCTTTGCCTCTGCCTCAGACGTCCCGGCCGCGGCGGTCCGTACCGCCGGCGCGCCTTAGTCAAGAGATGGCGCCCCCTAGGGCTCAGCGCCGAAAAAGGAGCCCCTCAAGGGACCCTTCACGCCTGGGGCAGTCTGTGCCTGTGCCTCCACGGACGCCCAGGCGTGGGAGGAATCCTGGCAAGCGGCGGAGCTCGGCTGCAGGCTGTGCCAGGCCTGCCCGGCGTGATGGACGGCGGTTGGAGGCGGGACCCGGTGCGGCAGGCCCAGTCCATGGAGCGGTGACTGGGGCCTCTCAGCGTGGGAGAGGTGGACAGAATGGCGGAGCTGCTGCAGGCCAGGAGGCAGGAGGCAGCAGGCTCCCGGCGGTGATGTCCGGCAGTAGAGAGGGGGAGGGGCCGGCCCTCCTTGAAGAATTTGCCTCTAGCAGTGGATCTTCGTCCGGTGGAGGGGTGCGACGCCTGGAAGAAGATGCCCCTGGAGGATCTGCGCAGAGACCGGCTCTTCTGGATGCAGGACCTGCGGCTGGTGGGGTCACAGCACCCACGCAGCCAGGTGAGACACCTTGGGGACCGTTAGTGCAGCTGGGGGCTAGTTTGGCTGGGGCTGGGGGTGGGGGAGCCCACCTTGATTTGAGCAGAGGTTTAGGTCAGTTACTGGGGGGTTTGGCGGGGCTGGCGGCTAGCTGGGGGGCTGGGGGCCTGTCACCGTTGCCTGTTTGGGGGGCGTCGGGGGGTCCCTGTGGGGTACAGAGTTGTGGGGGTACGGTTGCGGAGGTGCGGGCGGCTAGCGTGTCAGTGCAGACGCAGGCCGGTGGAGTGGTGGAGGGGGGTGAGTCTCGGTTAGATGACCGGGCAAAAGGTGAAGTTTATGTTTGCTTTGAGGGGCCGCTGGGGGCCCATTTGAAGCAGGAGGTGAGGGATCGGATCTGGAAGGGGGAGTATGTGGATATTTTTTCGCTGCTCCCTCTTGAGAAGTTTAACCTGGATAGGGTGAGGAAGGATGAGGGGAAAAGGGAGGAGGAGGAGAAGAGGAGGCATAGGTTGATACCGCGGACGTTTGCGAACTGGTTGCAGGCTTTCGCGATATTGGCTAGTGTTATAGGGGAGAAGGAGCCGGAATGTTGTTCCGCTCTTTTTTGTTATCTGGACGCGATAGGGGAGGCCTATCGGGTGTATGGGGGGCTGGCCTGGCTGCGCTACGATGAGCAGTTTCGGCAGCGGAAGGCGGTGCGGCAGGGTATTCGGTGGGACCACAAGGATATCGCGCTGTGGTTAAAGGTTACGGCGCCGGTAAGGGGGGGTCAGTCCTTTCGAGGGGAGGTGGGGGGAGGAGGCCAGTCGGGTTTTGCGTCAGCATCCGCGAAAGGGCTGTGCTTCCTGTTTAATGAAGGGGGATGCAAGTTCGGGGCAAAGTGCAAGTTCAAGCACGAGTGCTCAACTTGCGGGGGGGCACATGGAGCGGCGAGGTGCTTTAAAGGGGGGAAGCATAGGGGAGGGGATAATTCTGGAAAAGGGGGCGACGCCGGTGCGGCTAGCAAGGATGGTCCCGTACCTCGATAGGTACCCGGATAGGGGAGCGGCGGAGTTGTTAAAAAATGGGTTTGCGTTTGGTTTTCGGATTCCGTTTGTTTCGTCTGAAGCGGTTTTGGTTAGGAAGAACTTGCGGTCGGCTAGGGAGCACCCGGAGGTAGTCACGGAAAAACTGGCAAAGGAGGTTAGGTTGGGTAGGATGGCGGGACCCTTTTTGGAGCCTCCTTTAGCGGCACTGCGTTTGTCGCCATTGGGGGTGGTTCCAAAGAAGGAGGCTAATAAATTCAGGCTGATTCACCATCTGTCCTTCCCTAAGGGAACGTCGGTCAATGATGGTATTGACCCGGCGATGTGTTCCGTGGTCTATACTTCATTTGATGCGGCAGTGGCATTGGTGAGGGGGTATGGGCAGGGAGCCTTAATGGCAAAGACCGACATTGAGGCGGCTTTTAGGCTGTTGCCAGTGCATCCAGATAGCTTGCATCTGTTGGGGTGTTTTTGGAATGGGGGTTTTTTCGTGGACCGTTGTTTACCAATGGGGTGCTCCTTATCGTGTGCTTACTTTGAGGCGTTTAGTTCTTTTTTAGAGTGGGCAGTTCGGGATGCGTCAGGGTGCGAGTCGGTCATCCATTATCTGGATGATTTCCTTTGTGTGGGTCCGGCTCAGTCCCGGGTGTGTTCAGTCTTGTTGAACACGTTGTTTGCGTTGTTTGAGGCGTTTGGGGTTCCGTTGGCGGGGGAAAAGACGGTGGGTCCGGTTACGGAATTGAGCTTCTTAGGGATAGTAATAGACTCTGGGAGGATGGAGTGCAGGTTGCCATTGGATAAGGTGGAGGACCTTAGGCAAGCAGTGGCGAGGGCGGGGAGATTGGAAAAAATCAAATTGAGGGATTTGCAGTCTCTTCTGGGGAAGCTCAACTTTGCATGCCGGGTTATGCCGATGGGGAGGATTTTCTGTAGGAGGTTGGCGGGGGCCACGGGGGGGGTTCAGGCCCCTCATCATTTTGTACGGTTGGGTCGGGAGTTGAAGGCTGATTTGCGAGTTTGGGGTATGTTTTTGGAACAATATAATGGGCGTTCTTTGTTCATGGAGGAGGTTAGTTCGTTTGATTTTGATTTGTTTTCTGATGCGGCGGGGGGTTGCGGTTTTGGGGTCTATCTGGGGGGCCAGTGGTGCGCGGGCAGGTGGCCGGACAGTTGGGTTAGTAAGGGATGGGTGCGTAACCTAGCGTTATTAGAGCTGTTTCCGATTGTCGTTGCGGTGTTGTTGTGGGGGGACCTGTTTCGTAATAGGACGGTTCGGTTCCACTGCGACAATTTGGGGGTAGTGCAAGCAATTAATAGTTTGTCGGCTTCTTCACCATTGGTTGTGCGGCTGCTACAAAAATTGGTGTTAGAATGCCTGCTACTCAATGCGTGGGTCGTGGCGGTTCACGTGCCCGGTGTGGATAACTGTATTGCTGATGCCCTCTCTCGTTCGCAGTGGGACCGTTTTCGGCAGCTGGCTCCTGGAGCAGCGGAGGTCGGCTTGGAGTGTCCGGCGGGGATTTGGGAAATCCTGGAACCGCGGTGATGGGTTTGATTCGGTCATCCTTGGCGCCTGTGACATGGGATAAGTATGCTGGAGCTTGGCGGGGGTGGGAAGAGTGGAAGGTGAAGTTGGGGGTGGGGGAGCGGGAGGATCTTGAGATCCCCCTGTTGTTGTTTATTGGTCATTGTAGGGAGGAAGGATGGTCTGTCACCAGGATGAATGGTTGGATCGCGGGCGTGGCTTTTGGGTGTCGCTTGCGGGGTATGGTCGACATTACTAAGGCTTTTTTGGTGAGGAGGGCATTAAAGGGGTGGCGCAGGGATGGTACGGGGAAGGATTCTCGCCGCCCAGTGTCGTTTGTGATGTTGTTGCAGTTGGGTAGGACATTGGCGGATGTGTGCACATCGCCATGGGAGGTGCGTTTGTTTCGCTTAGCGTTTTCATTGGCATTTTTCGGGGCTTTGAGAGTGGGGGAGCTGGTCTGCCCGGCAACGGATAGGGTGGGGGGCCTGTTGTGTGATGATGTGGATGTTTTTCCGGACCGGATGGAGATAGTTTTGCGGCGGTCCAAGACTGATGTGGAGGGAAGAGGCAGGCGGCTGGTGTTGTTTAGTGTCCCGGAGTGTGAAATGTGTCCTGTTCGCTGTTGGCATGATTACGGTTGTGAAAGGGGTAGGGTGGCCACCCCCCTGTTGGTGCATGCGGATGGGGCCTTTTTGTCTAGGTTTCAGTTCACGGCAGTTTTCAGACGGTGCTTGGTTCAGTTGGGTCTGGGGGATGCGGGTTATGCTAGTCATTCTTTTCGGATAGGGGCGGCGACAGAGGCCGCCAGGTGGGGTTTGGGGGAGGAGGTCATCAAGAAGATCGGGAGATGGGAGTCAGTGCGGTTCAGGTCTTATGTGCGCCTGGAAGGGCTTGGGGGGTGGTGACTTGTCGTGAAGGGAGTTGTTTAGGAGGTGTGGAGTCGGCCAATAGATTTTGGTTCTGTTATGTTTTTTCGTTTCTTTGCAGGTTCCGGTCCGGCGTTGGTGTGGGTGCTAGGGCACTCCTACGTTTTCTGGGGAGCTCTCCGGGCGGCAGTTCGGCCTGATGGCCAGCAGCTCGGTTTGGCGCGGGACGTGGCAGTGGTAAGGTGGATAGGCAGGCGGGGCATGATGTGGAAGGGTATGCTGCCGGAATTCCACCAGTTCGTGAAGCAGGATAGGGCTCCAGATGTGCTCGTATTGCATGTGGGGGGCAATGATTTGTGTGCGCGTCCTTCACGGGAGTTGGTGAGGGATGTTAAATTTGACCTGCTTAGATTGTGGTCCCTTTACCCGGGCATGGTGACGGTCTGGTCAGACATGGTGCCTCGTACGGTTTGGAGGGGGGCTCGCTCAGTTGAGGGTGTGAATAGGGCGAGGGTGAAGGCAAACAGGGCAATAGGGAGGTTTATGGTTCGGAATGGGGCTTTGGCGGTCAGGCATCATGAGTTGGAGAAGGGTGTTGGTGGCTATTGGCGCAGTGACGGGGTTCATTTGAATGCGCTGGGTATAGACATGTGGTGTTTAGCTTTGCAGGAAGGCATTGAGGTTGCAGTGCGGGTGTGGAGGGACGCCAAGGCTTAAGAGGTCAAGCCTTGGCTTCTGTGGCGGTGGGAGGTCCTTGGAGTCGGTGGGTTTATCAGAGGACGAGGATGGGAGGGCCCCACGGTGGGGGCTGGACTCCCATGGTTGCTTGGCGGCTGTGGCGGGATTGTTGGGGTGTGTCAACCGTGGTGCTTCCGAGCTAAGGTGCAACGGCTGGAGGTAAGGTTGGCCACCCCGGCATGGTTTCCAAGGTTTCCGGGCTTCAAGGACCTCCCCCTGGGTTAGGTTAATGTGACAACTATATATGTATGTTTTGTTTAATAAAAGGCTGCTGTGGCCAATTTATCCATCCAGGTGTCGGTGTGTTATTTGGGGGAAGGTTGGAGGTGAAGTAGAGGAGGGATGGGGTGGAAAGCAGCCTGAAGAAGGGGTCGAGTGTAAGTAACCAGTACCCTGTCAAGAAGAAGCCGGACTGAAGGCGTAGCATAGGGGGAGGCGAACATGACAGGGGGTGGTTTAAGGAGACCCCTCCCTGGTCATGGTTAGGGATTGGTAGGTTTGAGTTGGTGGGAGGGGAACAAAGGGGTTAAGAGGGGACGCGTGGTAGGAGACAGGGGCCATTTTGTGCGTACTGACCCCCGCCCACCCACCCTTGTTTTGGGGGGGGGAGAGAGGGGGCTGGGCCCCCCTTTGGAAATAGCTGTTGGTATGGGTTGGGGTTGCGTGCTGTCTGCATATTGAGGGTTCTTTAAAAAAAAAAAAAAAAAAGAATTAAATAAAAAAAAAAAAAAAAATGGAAAAGGGGGAAGAATAAAGAAGGGAAGAAGAAAAGGCGAAGAATGAAGAAGGAAGAAGAAGGAAGGTTATTGTCGCGGCGGCTTAGTTTGGCGGTGGGAGGTCCTTGGAGTCGGTGGGTTTATCAGAGGACGAGGATGGGAGGGCCCCACGGTGGGGGCTGGACTCCCATGGTTGCTTGGCGGCTGTGGCGGGATTGTTGGGGTGTGTCAACCGTGGTGCTTCCGAGCTAAGGTGCAACGGCTGGAGGTAAGGTTGGCCACCCCGGCATGGTTTCCAAGGTTTCCGGGCTTCAAGGACCTCCCCCTGGGTTAGGTTAATGTGACAACTATATATGTATGTTTTGTTTAATAAAAGGCTGCTGTGGCCAATTTATCCATCCAGGTGTCGGTGTGTTATTTGGGGGAAGGTTGGAGGTGAAGTAGAGGAGGGATGGGGTGGAAAGCAGCCTGAAGAAGGGGTCGAGTGTAAGTAACCAGTACCCTGTCATGCAGAAGGTTCCTGTGGATTTCCGTTGTGGCGGACGTCACAGCACAGTCCTACTCCAGACACTGTCCGCATCCCTCCATGCGTCGGCCACGGATCTGTTCAGCGTTCTGTGCTGTGGTTTTTCATCTTGAATGCATCCATTGAATAGAGCTCCACCACGAGAGGCCTCCCGCCCCTGACGTGTCCGCGCAGTAACCACGCCAAGAACGGACGTGATCCAGAAAACCGCACATGCGGCCTCCCACGAGAAAACTGGAGGCCAAAAAAACCTAGTGTGAACACACCCTGAGGAACTCTGCACCAAAATTCTTCCTGGGGCGGCGTGGTGCACGTCCCGCCTTGGCACAGTGTCCGGGCGGGCATTCAAAGTGAACAACCGCAGCAGAGACTGCGGCCACACAGGGTGGATTTTCTGCCACGTGTTTTCTACAGTTCTGCCTCCGCAATTTACCAGCAGCTGACGCCATCATGTACTGAACCGTCTCCGGTCGTCCACATGAGGATCTCTTCCGTGTGCAGGGTTCCATAGAAGTTGCTGGGTTCTGGCGCCATTTCCAGCATGGGAGGCGTTCCGTACAGACGTGTGAGGCCACGGTCACCATGATGGATCTGGCCGACTTGTGACCGGTTCATCAGGTTCTGGAGGCCTGGGAGTCAGTGCGTGTCAGCAGCCGTGAGGTCAGGAAACATATGAAGTACACGTGTTCTAGGCAAGTGTTCTAGGTCGGTAGGGTGAGGCGGGGCCACAGCCCAGGGTGGGGAGCAAGGTACCAACAAGCTACTCTACCACAAGCCTCGACTAGGGGGATTGTGTTGATCTGTGATTCCCGAGTTATGGTTTTCTGATCGTCTAAGGCGATATAGTCTGCGGAGTCCACACTGGAAATCGTGGCGTCCGTGCAGAGAACGCCTCCCATTGTTTTTAATGGTAGATTAAGTCACAGGGAAATCCATGGCATTCCCGAGGCTTTCTCCATCCGAAATCATGATGTGCCTAACAGTTTCTAATAACGGGCAACGGGCGTGACAAGAAAAGTGGGTGTGGCCTGAGTTTTAGTCAGGTTTGGGCCTCATGCACAAGCTGTATTTTTTCTTCATGTTTTTTGCGGATTGGCTGCAGACCTATTTATTTTAATGGGGCCGCAAAAAAAAAAAAAAAAAATACCCACGGTACACGCCGTATACGATGGATTTAGAATCTCAGACTCTTTTACGTGTGTCTGGATTGCTGACGCAGTGTGAGGATCAGATGTTGTAAGGTAACACATTGAAACATCTGCAGCGCGTCCTCTGTGTGAACGTTCCCTTAGTATAATGGCTGAGCTCCATTGTACAATCCCAGCTGTGGAGGAGCGCGCTGTGTCTTTTTGGGCTTCCCTTATGTCTCTTTCAGCACAGCTAGATGCATTTCACTAAGAAGCAGGGGGCGTCTCCCTTCTATGGAATCTGCCCGCCCTGTACTGCTGTGACGTCCTTTCTCTTACTTCCCTCTATGTTTATTTCCTCCTAGGGAGCCCAGAAAACCGATAAGGAGGGATGACCCGCACTTAGGGCTCTTACACACGACCATTAGCTGTTCTGCAACATGGAGATCCACGAAACACAGATGCCCCTAATAGAACAGCCGATCCTTCTCCACAATGCAGACAAGAATAGTACATGTTCTATCATTTTACCGACGTGCAGAGGCGGACAGAACTTGGAGTGCTGTCCGCATCTTTTGCGGCTCCATTGAGGTGAATGGGTCCACATCCAACCCTCAAAAAAAACTGATCACACGCAGAAAAAAAACAGGGTTGTGTGGATGAGCCCTCACTGACAGACAGACAGACAATATAGAACACGGTGCACACAATATAGAACACGGTGCACACAGTATAGAACACGGTGCACACAATATAGAACACGGTGCACACAATATAGAACACGGTGCACACAGTATAGAACACGGTGCACACAATATAGAACACGGTGCACACAGTATAGAACACGGTGCACACAATATAGAACACGGTGCACACAATATAGATCACGGTGCGCACAATATAGAACACGGTGCACACAATATAGAACACGGTGCACACAATATAGAACACGGTGCACACAGTATAGAACACTGCACACAGTATAGAACACGGTGCACACAGTATAGAACACGGTGCACACAGTATAGAACACGGTGCACACAGTATAGAACACGGTGCACACAGTATAGAACACGGTGCACACAATATAGAACACGGTGCACACAATATAGAACACGGTGCACACAGTATAGAACACGGTGCACACAATATAGAACACGGTGCACACAGTATAGAACACGGTGCGCACAGTATAGAACACGGTGCACACAATATAGAACACGGTGCACACAATATAGAACACGGTGCACACAGTATAGAACACGGTGCACACAATATAGCACACGGTGCACACAGTATAGAACACGGTGCACACAGTATAGAACACGGTGCACACAATATAGAACACGGTGCACACAATATAGAACACGGTGCACACAATATAGATCACGGTGCGCACAATATAGATCACGGTGCGCACAATATAGCACACGGTGCACACAGTATAGAACACGGTGCACACAGTATAGAACACGGTGCACACAGTATAGAACACGGTGCACACAATATAGAACACGGTGCACACAGTATAGAACACGGTGCACACAATATAGAACACGGTGCACACAGTATAGAACACGGTGCACACAATATAGAACACGGTGCACACAGTATAGAACACGGTGCACACAATATAGAACACGGTGCACACAATATAGATCACGGTGCGCACAATATAGAACACGGTGCGCACAATATAGAACACGGTGCGCACAATATAGAACACGGTGCACACAATATAGAACACGGTGCACACAATATAGATCACGGTGCGCACAATATAGATCACGGTGCACACAGTATAGAACACGGTGCACACAATATAGAACACGGTGCACACAGTATAGAACACGGTGCACACAGTATAGAACACGGTGCACACAATATAGAACACGGTGCGCACAATATAGAACACGGTGCACACAATATAGCACACGGTGCACACAATATAGAACACGGTGCACACAGTATAGAACACGGTGCACACAATATAGAACACGGTGCACACAGTATAGAACACGGTGCACACAGTATAGAACACGGTGCACACAGTATAGAACACGGTGCACACAGTATAGAACACGGTGCACACAATATAGAACACGGTGCACACAATATAGAACACGGTGCACACAATATAGAACACGGTGCACACAATATAGAACACGGTGCACACAGTATAGAACACGGTGCACACAGTATAGAACACGGTGCACACAGTATAGAACACGGTGCACACAGTATAGAACACGGTGCACACAGTATAGAACACGGTGCACACAATATAGAACACGAACACGGTGCACACAATATAGCACACACTGCACACAGTATAGAACACACTGCACACAATATAGAACACGGTGCACACAATATAGAACACACGGTGCACACAGTATAGAACACACTGCACACAGTATAGAACACGGTGCACACAGTATAGAACACACGGTGCACACAGTATAGAACACACTGCACACAGTATAGAACACACTGCACACAGTATAGAACACGGTGCACACAATATAGCACACGGTGCACACAATATAGCACACGGTGCACACAGTATAGAACACGGTGCACACAGTATAGAACACACGGTGCACACAGTATAGAACACACTGCACACAGTATAGAACACGGTGCACACAATATAGAACACGGTGCACACAGTATAGAACACGGTGCGCACAGTATAGAACACGGTGCACACAGTATAGAACACGGTGCACACAGTATAGAACACTGCACACAATATAGAACACGGTGCACACAGTATAGAACACGGTGCACACAGTATAGAACACGGTGCACACAGTATAGAACACGGTGCACACAATATAGAACACGGTGCACACAGTATAGAACACGGTGCACACAATATAGAACACGGTGCACACAGTATAGAACACGGTGCACACAGTATAGAACACGGTGCACACAGTATAGAACACGGTGCACACAGTATAGAACACGGTGCGCACAATATAGAACACGAACACGGTGCACACAATGTAGAACACACTGCACACAGTATAGAACACGGTGCACACAGTATAGAACACGGTGCACACAATATAGAACACGGTGCACACAATATAGAACACGGTGCACACAATATAGAACACGGTGCACACAATATAGAACACGGTGCACACAGTATAGAACACGGTGCACACAATATAGAACACGGTGCACACAATATAGAACACGGTGCACACAGTATAGAACACGGTGCACACAGTATAGAACACTGCACACAATATAGAACACGGTGCACACAGTATAGAACACGGTGCACACAGTATAGAACACGGTGCACACAGTATAGAACACGGTGCACACAATATAGAACACGGTGCACACAGTATAGAACACGGTGCACACAATATAGAACACGGTGCACACAGTATAGAACACGGTGCACACAGTATAGAACACGGTGCACACAGTATAGAACACGGTGCACACAGTATAGAACACGGTGCGCACAATATAGAACACGAACACGGTGCACACAATGTAGAACACACTGCACACAGTATAGAACACGGTGCACACAGTATAGAACACGGTGCACACAATATAGAACACGGTGCACACAATATAGAACACGGTGCACACAATATAGAACACGGTGCACACAATATAGAACACGGTGCACACAGTATAGAACACGGTGCACACAATATAGAACACGGTGCACACAATATAGAACACGGTGCACACAGTATAGAACACGGTGCACACAATATAGAACACGGTGCACACAGTATAGAACACGGTGCACACAGTATAGCACACGGTGCACACAGTATAGAACACACTGCACACAATATAGCACACGGTGCACACAGTATAGAACACGGTGCACACAATATAGAACACGGTGCACACAGTATAGAACACAGTGCACACAATATAGAACACGGTGCACACAGTATAGAACACGCTGCACACAATATAGAACACGGTGCACACAATATAGAACACGGTGCACACAATATAGAACACGGTGCACACAATATAGAACACGGTGCGCACAGTATAGAACACGGTGCGCACAGTATAGAACACGGTGCGCACAGTATAGAACACGGTGCGCACAGTATAGAACACGGTGCGCACAGTATAGAACACGGTGCGCACAGTATAGAACACGGTGCGCACAGTATAGCACACGGTGCGCACAGTATAGCACACGGTGCGCACAGTATAGCACACGGTGCGCACAGTATAGAACACGGTGCGCACAGTATAGAACACGGTGCGCACAGTATAGAACACGGTGCGCACAGTATATAACACGGTGCGCACAGTATAGAACACGGTGCGCACAGTATAGAACACGGTGCGCACATTATAGCACACGGTGCGCACAGTATAGAACACGGTGCGCACAGTATAGAACACGGTGCGCACAGTATAGAACACGGTGCGCACAGTATAGCACACGGTGCGCACAGTATAGAACACGGTGCACACAGTATAGAACACGGTGCGCACAGTATAGAACACGGTGCGCACAATATAGAACACGGTGCGCACAGTATAGAACACGGTGCGCACATTATAGAACACGGTGCGCACAGTATAGAACACGGTGCACACAGTATAGAACACGGTGCACACAGTATAGAACACGGTGCACACAGTATAGAACACGGTGCACACAGTATAGAACACGGTGCACACAATATAGAACACGGTGCACACAGTATAGAACACGGTGCACACAGTATAGAACACGGTGCACACAATATAGAACACGGTGCACACAGTATAGAACACGGTGCACACAGTATAGAACACGGTGCACACAGTATAGAACACGGTGCGCACAATATAGAACACGGTGCGCACAATATAGAACACGGTGCTCACAGTATAGAACACGGTGCGCACAGTATAGAACACGGTGCGCACAGTATAGAACACGGTGCGCACAGTATAGAACACGGTGCACACAATATAGAACACGGTGCGCACAATATAGAACACGGTGCGCACAATATAGAACACGGTGCACACAGTATAGAACACGGTGCACACAATATAGCACACGGTGCACACAATATAGAACACGGTGCACACAGTATAGCACACGGTGCACACAATATAGCACACGGTGCACACAGTATAGAACACGGTGCACACAATATAGCACACGGTGCACACAGTATAGAACACGGTGCACACAATATAGAACACGGTGCACACAGTATAGAACACGGTGCACACAATATAGAACACGGTGCGCACAATATAGAACACGGTGCACACAATATAGCACACGGTGCACACAATATAGAACACGGTGCACACAGTATAGAACACGGTGCACACAATATAGCACACGGTGCACACAGTATAGAACACGGTGCACACAATATAGCACACGGTGCACACAGTATAGAACACGGTGCACACAATATAGCACACGGTGCACACACAGCTCTGGCTCCATAGAAGTAAAAGGGGCGTGAAAAACAGAAAGCATCCGAATGCTTTGCACTTTTCACTGATGGTTGCTCGGAGATGCTGAGGGTTATTCTTCAGGTTATCTTCACATGCAGATACAATCTGGACAGAAAGAACGCAGACATTGAAGGCCAGAAAAAACTTACTGCACTTGTGTGCAAAACCGTCAGATCCTACCACAATCCGTATCGCTGGTGTGAAAGAGGCCTTAGCGGTGGAGAGTGCGGCCTGAGGCTGGGGCTGGACTTGGGAGGTGGTGATTAGTGCTTTTCACAATTTAATTACAAGAAACCAGGGGTTGGTGACTTGTTCTGATGAAAACCTTGGGGGGAGGGGGGTAAGCCGAGGACAGAATGCAGGACACACAATTATCAAACGTGACCCGGATCTAATCAGAGGGTGCTGCGCCATATTGTACACCGCCGGCTCCTGGGAGATTAATGGGGGGATATAGTGAACGGGCAGAGCGCCCCCCCCACTGTATATACAGTTGCATGAAAAAGTATGTGAACCCTTTGGAATGATATGGATTTCTGCACAAATTGGTCATAAAATGTGATCTGATCTTCATCTGAGTCACAACAATAGACAATCACAGTCGGCTTAACCTAATAACACACAAAGAGTTAAATGTGACCATGTTTTTATTGAACACACCATGTAAACATTCACAAAGCAGGTGGAAAAAGTATGTGAACTCTTGGATTTAATAACTGGTTGAACCTCCTTTGGCAGCAATAACTTCCACCAAACGTTTCCTGCAGTTGCAGATCCGACGTGCACAACGGTCAGGAGTAATTCTTCACCATTCCTCTTTACAGAACTGATTCAGTTCAGCAATATTCTTGGGATGTCTGGTGTGAATCGCTTTCTTGAGGTCATGCCACAGCATCTCTATCGGGTTGAGGTCAGGACTCTGACTGGGCCACTCCAGAAGGCGGATTTTCTTCTGTTTAAGCCATTCTGTTGTTGATTTACTTCTATGCTTTGGGTCGTTGTCCTGTTGCAACACCCATCTTCTGTTGAGCTTCAGCTGGTGGACAGATGGCCTTAAGTTCTCCTGCAAAATGTCTTGATAAACTTGGGAATTCATTTTTCCTTCGATGATAGCAATCCGTCCAGGCCCCGACGCAGCAAAGTAGCCCCAAACCATGATGCCCCCCCCCCCACCACCATACTTCACAGTTGGGATGAGGTTTTGAGGTCGGTGTGCTGTACCTCTTTTTCTCCACACATAGTGTTGTGTGTTTCTTCCAAACAACTCCACTTTGGTTCCATCTGTCCACAGAATATTTTGCCAGTACTGCTGTGGAACATCCAGGGGCTTCTTGTGCAAACTGTAAACGTGCAGCCATGTTTTTTTGGACAGCAGTAGCTTCCTCTGTGGTATCCTCCCATGAAATCCATTCTTGTTTAGTGTTTTACGTATCGTAGATTCACTAACAGGGATGTTAGCATATGCCAGAGACTTTTGTAAGTCTTTAGCTGACACTCTAGGATTCTTCTTCACCTCATTGAGCAGTCTGCGTTGTGCTCTTGCAGTCACCTTTACAGGATGACCACTCCTAGGGAGAGTAGCAGCAGTGCTGAACTTTCTCCATTTATAGACTATTTGTATTACCATGGACTGATGAACAGCAAGGCTTTTGGAGATACTTTTATAACCCTTTCCAGCTTTATGCAAGTCAACAATTCTTAATCGTAGGTCTTCTAAGAGCTCTTTTGTGCGAGGCATCATTCACATCAGGCAATGCTTCTTGTGAAAAGCAAACCCAGAACTGCTGTGTGTTTTTTATAGGGCAGGGCAGCTGTAACCAACACCTCCAATCTCATCTCATTGATTGGACTCCAGTTGGCTGACACCTCACTCCAATTTGCTCTTGCAGATGTCATTAGTCTAGGGGTTCACATACTTTCTCCACCTGCACAGTGAATATTTACATGGTGTGTTCAATAAAAACATGGTAACATTTAATTCTTTGTGTGTTATTAGTTTAAGCCGACTGTGATTGTCTATTGTTGTGACTTAGATGAAGATCAGATCACATTTTATGACCAATTTGTGCAGAAATCCATATCATTCCAAAGGGTTCACATACTTTTTCTTGCAACTGTATGTATGTACTGATGGCGGGCAGGGGGCGCAGGCAGCAGTCTAAACCTAATGATCCCTATTTTATCTGTTCTTTCTGCAGTGTGTCAGATTTTACCCAAAGGCGTGGTCTCTGTGCTGGGACCCTCGACCAGCCCGGCATCAGCATCTACTGTCAGCCATATCTGTGGAGAGAAGGAGGTAAGTACGCTGATCCAGAATGTATGTGTATAACGGGCTGCACACACGTTACTGACATGCATTCCTCCCCCACCATGTAAAAGAGGTTCTTCAGCAGCCGCAGGGTGTGTCGCCCAGTTGTCTGGTCTGTGCAGTGCAGATAAATCGCTCCTGTCCGTCCTCCTCCTCGCCGCCTCTGCCATTGTCTCTCCAGCAGAGAAAGTCTATGGTCTGTATATTATAGACACATTCCAGTCTATAGTCTGTATATAATGGGCCTATACCAGTCTATAGTCTGTATGTTATGGGCCTATACCAGTCTAAGGTCTGTATATAATGGGCCTATACCAGTCTAAGGTCTGTATATAATGGGCCTATACCAGTCTAAGGTCTGTATATAATGGGCCTATATCAGTCTAAGGTCTGTATATAATGGGCCTATACCAGTCTAAGGTCTGTATATAATGGGCCTATACCAGTCTGTGATCTCCATGTTATTATCCTCCAGGCTAGAGGCTGTATCTCATCTTGTATCCAGGCTAGAGGCCATATCTCATCTTGTATCCAGGCTAGAGGCCATATCTCATCTTGAATTCAGGCTAGAGGCTGTATCTCATCTTGTATCCAGGCTAGAGGCTGCAATCCATCTTGTGTCCAGGCTAGAGGCTGTATCTCATCTTGTGTCCAGGCTAGAGGCTGTATCTCATCTTGTATCCAGGCTGGAGGCAGTATCTCATCTTTTATGCAGGCTAGAGGCTGTATCTCATCTTGTATCCAGGCTGGAGGCTGTATCTCATCTTGTATCCAGACTGGAGGCCATATCTCATCTTGTATCCAGGCTGGAGGCTGTATCTCATCTTGTATCCAGACTGGAGGCAGTATCTCATCTTGTATGCAGGCTAGAGGCTGTATCTCATCTTGTGTCCAGGCTAGAGGCCGTATCTCCTCTTGTGTCCAGGCTAGAGGCTGTATCTCATCTTGTGTCCAGGCTAGAGGCCGTATCTCCTCTTGTGTCCAGGCTAGAGGCTGTATCTCCTCTTGTATCCAGGCTAGAGGCTGTATCTCATCTTGTGTCCAGGCTAGAGGCTGTATCTCATCTTGTATCCAGGCTGGAGGCAGTATCTCATCTTGGATGCAGGCTAGAGGCCGTATCTCATCTTCTATCCAGGCTAGAGACTGTATCTCATCTTGTATCCAGGCTGGAGGCCGTATCTCATCTTGTATCCAGGCTAGAGACCGTATCTCATCTTGTATCCAGGCTGGAGGCCGTATCTCATCTTGTATCCAGGCTAGAGACCGTATCTCATCTTGTATCCAGGCTAGAGACCGTATCTCATCTTGTATCCAGGCTAGAGGCCGTATCTCATCTTGTATCCAGGCTAGAGTCTGTATCTCATCTTGTATCCAGGCTAGAGACCGTATCTCATCTTGTATCCAGGCTAGAGACCGTATCTCATCTTGTATGCAGTCTAGAGGCCGTATCTTATCTTGTATCCAGGCTAGAGACCGTATCTCATCTTGTATCCAGGCTGGAGGCCGTATCTCATCTTGTATCCAGGCTAGAGACCGTATCTCATCTTGTATCCATGCTAGAGACCGTATCTCATCTTGTATCCAGGCTAGAGACCGTATCTCATCTTGTATCCAGGCTAGAGACCGTATCTCATCTTGTATGCAGTCTAGAGGCCGTATCTCATCTTGTATCCAGGCTAGAGACCGTATCTCATCTTGTATGCAGTCTAGAGGCCGTATCTTATCTTGTGTCTAGGCTAGAGGCTGTATCTCATCTTGTATCCAAGCTGGAGGCCTTTTCTCACCTTGTATCTAGGCTAGAGCCCATATCTCATCTTGTATTCAGGCTGGAGGCCGTATCTCATTATGTATCCAGGCTAGAGGCCGTATCTCATATTGTGTAAAGACTATAGGCTGTATCTCATCATGTATCCAAGCTAGAGGCCGTCTCTGATCTTGTGTAAAGACTAGAGACTGTATCTCATCATGTATCAAGGCTGGAGGCCGTATCTCATTATGTATCCAGGCTAGAGGCCGTATCTCATCTTGTGTAAAGCCTAGAGCAGACATCTTCAAACTGCGGCCCTCCAGCTGTTGCAAAACTACAACTCGCAGCATGCCCGAACAGCCTACAGGTATCAGCCTACAGCAGGGCATTGTGGGAGTTGTAGTTTTACAACAGCTGGAGGGCCGCAGCTTGAGCATGCCTGGACTAGAGGCTGTATGTCATCATGTATCCAAGCAGTCCTAGAACCTCCTTTCCCTAATAATCTTTGCCTTTCCTCTAATCTTGTAATCACATTTGCCATCATTACGGTCACACAGAGAAACCTTCATCCCTACAACTCCTTCTCGCGGTGATAGATTTTTTTGTGAATGAGTCTGTGTTCATGTTTTGATCTTCAAGGGGTTGTATGAGATAACCCCATATATATATATAAAAGGAGATGAGGTGCAGTACCAGACACAGCCACAGACAAGAGGGGCGCTGGAATACAGCAGTCCTAATTTACAGGTAGACATCTAGTACTGTACAGGATATCCCCGCTGTTCCCAAGTCTTCCTTCCTAGGAACGTGATCATCGGCTTCAGTTCCTTGTGGTAGTCAATAGAAGAAGATAACGAGGCGACTTCACAGACAGCAATTTACATGTTCCTGCACCTGGCCCTCTATCACAGCGCTTTGTCTTTATGTAGATCTTATGCTTTGGTCGGCGGCTTCAGAAGCACAAAATATTCCATGTTCTGATGAAAGGAATGGCAGAATGAGGGCAGGTGACGAGCGATGGAAGAGACACACATGTCCTAAAGATCATAGACCGCGACCACATGGGGGATGAACGGAGCGGCGGTAAATGGGCGCTGAGCAATAGAAGAGACACATATGTCCTAAACATCACAGACCGGAACTACAGGGGGGATGTTTGGGACGGCAATAAATGTGCACTGAGCAATGGAGGAGACACACATGTCCTAAACATCAAAGATTGGGACTACATGGGGGATGAACGGGGCGGCGGTAAATGGGCGCTGAGCGATGGAGGAGACACACATGTCCTAAACATCACAGAACAGAACTACATGGGGGATGAACGGAGCGGCGGTAAATGGGCACTGAGCAATGGAGGAGACACACATGTCCTAAACATCACAGACCGGCACTACAGGGGGGATGTTTGGGACGGCGATAAATGTGCACTGAGCAATGGAGGAGACACACATGTACTAAACATCAAAGATTGGGACCACACGAGGGATGAACGGGGCGGCGGTAAATGGGCGCTGAGCGATGGAGGAGACACATATGTCCTAAACATCACAGACCGGAACTACAGGGGGGATGTTTGGGACGGCGATAAATGTGCACTGAGCGATGGAGGAGACACACATGTCCTAAACATCACAGAACAGAACTACAGGGGGGATGAACGGAGCGGCGGTAAATGGGCACTGAGCGATGGAGGAGACACACATGTCCTAAACATCAAAGATTGGGACCACACGAGGGATGAACGGGACGTCGGTAAATGGGCACTGAGCAATGGAAGAGACACACATGTCCTAAAGATCATAGACCGCGACCACATGGGGGATGAACGGAGCGGCGGTAAATGGGCGCTGAGCAATAGAAGAGACACACATGTCCTAAACATCACAGACCGGAACTACAGGGGGGATGTTTGGGACGGCGATAAATGTGCACTGAGCAATGGAGGAGACACACATGTCCTAAACATCAAAGATTGGGACTACATGGGGGATGAACGGGGCGGCGGTAAATGGGCGCTGAGCGATGGAGGAGACACACATGTCCTAAACATCACAGAACAGAACTACAGGGGGGATGTTTGGGACGGCGATAAATGTGCACTGAGCGATGGAGGAGACACACATGTCCTAAACATCAAAGATTGGGACCACACGAGGGATGAACGGGACGTCGGTAAATGGGTGCTGAGCAATGGAGGAGACACACATGTCCTAAACATCACAGACCGGAACTACAGGGGGGATGTTTGGGACGGCAATAAATGTGCACTGAGCGATGGAGGAGACACATATGTCCTAAAGATCATAGACCGCGACCACACGAGGGATGAATGGGACGTCCGTAAATGGGTGCTGAGCAATAGAGGAGACACACATGTCCTAAACATCACAGACCGGGACTACATGGGGGATGAACGGAGGGGCGGTAAATGGGCGCTGAGCGATGGAGGAGACACACATGTCCTAAACATCAAAGATTGGGACCACACGAGGGATGAACGGGACGTCGGTAAATGGGTGCTGAGCAATGGAGGAGACACACATGTCCTAAACATCACAGACCGAAACTACATGGGGGATGAATGGGACGTCGGTAAATGGGCGCTGAGCGATGGAGGAGACACATATGTCCTAAACATCACAGACCGGGACTACACGGGGGATGTTTGGGACGGCGATAAATGTGCACTGAGCGATGGAGGAGACACACATGTCCTAAACATCACAGACCACACGTGGGATGAATGGGGTGGCAGAAATACGGACTGGGACCACACGGGGATGAACCGGGCTGCAGTAAATGGTCGCTGAGCGATGGAGGAGATACACATGTCCTAATCACCACAGAACGGGACTACATAGGGGATGAACGGGGCGGCGGTAAAGAGGCCCCTGCGGTTTTCCAGAGAATATAATAGTCCAGATATAGGTATTATAAATGCAGCGTACAGATGATTAACCCTTTCCGGACGCCTCCTCATTTCTTTTTTTATTTCTCTGCTTTTCAAAAACCATAACACTTTTATTTTTCCATCACCATTGTCGTATGAGGAACAAGTTTTGTTTTTGTTTTTTGGCTCCCTCTATTGCATTATATAACTTTAAAAATATTTTTGTGTCAAAAATCTGGCAATTCGTTGTTTCTAGGGTTTTGTTTGTAAGACATTTGCTGTGCGGTATTAATGATGGGTCACCTTTATTTGGCATTCGGTGCGATTCTGTTAACACAACATTTAGACTGTTTTTTGTTCTGTTTGTCCTTAAAAAATTTTAAAAGTGAATTTTTTTTTTAGAAAAAAGTTTGCTTTGTGTCGCCATATTCTGACATCCATAATTATTTTTATTTTTTACATGGTTGCTTTGTGGGGCTTGTTTTTTCCAGGGCAATCTGTAGTCATTATTTATACCATTTTGGGGACACATGGGACACTTTAATCATGTTTGGGAGACGAAGTGATCAAAAAAACTATAATTCTGGCAATTGGATTTTTTATAGCATTGACATGGGGGTAAAATATTAGGATAATGGATTGGTTCTTTTTTATATGTGAAATAGGGAAATATTTTTAAAACCTTTATTCAGCTATTTTTGACATTGACCAAGGACCAAAGAGTGACCATTGACTCAAGAATGACCCAGGACCATGGAGTGAACATGGACTCAAGATTGACCAAGGAACTAGGAGTGACCACAAACCTAAGAGTGACTAAGGAACCAACAGCGACCCAGAGTGACCAAGGAATGACCATGGGCCTGGGAGTAACCACAAACCTAAGCGCGTGACTAAGGAACCAACAGTGACCCAGAGTGACCAAGGAGTGACCATGGGCCTGGGAGTAACCACAAACCTAAGAGTGACTAAGGAACCAACAGTGACCCAGAGTGACCAAGGAATGACCATGGGCCTGGGAGTAAACACAAACCTAAGAGTGACTAAGGAACCAACAGCGACCCAGAGTGACCAAGGAATGACCATGGGCCTGGGAGTAACCACAAACCTAAGAGTGACTAAGGAACCAACAGCGACCCAGAGTGACCAAGGAATGACCATGGGCCTGGGAGTAACCACAAACCTAAGAGTGTCTAAGGAACCAACAGTGACCCAGAGTGACCAAGGAATGACCATGGGCCTGGGAGTGACCACAAACCTAAGAGTGTCTAAGGAACCAACAGTGACCCAGAGTGACCAAGGAATGACCATGGGCCTTGGAGTGACCACAAACCTAAGAGTGACTAAGGAACCAACAGCGACCCAGAGTGACCAAGGAATGACCATGGGCCTGGGAGTGACCACAAACCTAAGAGTGACTAAGGAACCAACAGCGACCCAGAGTGACCAAGGAATGACCATGGACCTGGTAGTGACCAAGGAGTAATCAAGGAGTGACCATGGACCTAAGAGTGACCAAGAGCCTTTGTGCCCTGGTGCTCTCTGTCGTTAGTTCCGTAAGTTGAAAATATCGATGGACATGAAGTCTGGGTCCCTTTAAGGGGCAAATATCCCCTCTGGACGTGGATTGCTCCTTCTTACACTGGGTTAATGTTTCTGGAAGACATACTGAGGAGAAGGGACCTGATGTTCTGACGATCAGACGCTACCATTTCATGGAGACATCACACATATGGAACAAAGCGATACACGGCGGAACCTTAATTAAGTAAATAGGATTATTAAAAAGTAATTATTGCTTCCTGTACAGCGGCGGAGAAAAACCACGGCGCCCCTACCCTGCAGGAAGGACACCGCCGCCTCTCCAGGCACACCAGATAATTACTCAGCAGACAGATCTGGGGCGGGCGAAGCACCGAGCTGCGAAAACTGCAGCAAAATGGTATTAAAGAGACTAGTAGCAGAAAATGAGCACCAGACGATACACCCACATGTAGTGACTCGCCCCACCTCATACCATGTATGACCCTCACTTACATGATCATGGGCCATATCTCATGGGCAGCACCGTTTCCTTGCAGCACTAAGGTGCTGGGTTTGAATCCGAACAAGAGCAATATCTGCATGAAGTTTCTGTGTTCTCATGGGTTTTCTCTCACACTGCAAACAAATGGCTGTCTGCTTGAATCCTCCTTAAAGGGGTTGTCCAAGATTAGAAAAATATGGCTGCTTTCTTCCAAGCACAAGGCCACCTTTGCCCACGGGTTGTGTATGGTATTCCAGCCTGGTCCAGTTCACTTAAAGGAAGGTGCAGTACCACATAAAACCTGTGGGCAGGGGTGGCGCTGGTCTGGGAAAAAATTAGCAATGTTTTTTTAATCCTAGGCAACCCCTTTAAAGGGCATGTCGAATGAAGACAACTTATCCCCCATCCACAGGATAAGTGATCAACCACTAGGGTCAGACAGGCAGCTCTATGGGTCTGCCAGAGATGGCCAACTACTTGTACTCCAGGAGTCCCATAAAGCTGAATGGAGTATGTGTTTGCAGCTGCATTCAAACAGGGAGCCCCAACCCCTGTTTCTGTGATCAGCAGGGGCCCCAGCGGTCGGACCCTCACTGGTCAGATACTTATCCCCTATCCTGTGGAAGTTGTCTTAATGGGCAACCCGTTTAAGAAACACTGTAGCTGTGGACTTGTCATGGTGGCCTTTCTCGAGCTGCTTGTTATTTGGCACATCAACTGCATGGTGAGCCTCATACCACAGCACCTGCATTGGGGACACCCAGCTGTGGCGCTCTGTCGGGGGGGGTGCTTTATGGCTGCTGGGTGTCCCACTGCCTAACATTGCAGTTGTCTATAGAGGTGGTCATCTTATATGTATACATAGGACACAAGTCAGTCCACGCCTGACCAACATTGTCTAGATCCTGGTTGTTCTTCTCGAAGGGCTGGTCTTTTGGTGAGATCTCATTGTACTGAGATGGTCAGCGATGTTATGACAAGCTATCGTCCATACTCCTGACCTAACATGTCTATGGTCAGCCCCCAGTGCTCCATTTTCGAATGATGAATCTGCTCAGTTTGCTAGACCTTCTCCATGAACCCTACCACCTCTACTGGTCTCCTGAGTAATGAAGGCCCACATCTGCCATGCAGTGCACCTGATCGTCTAGGTTGTGTTCATGTTGGACGCAGTTGATTCATCCTTAGTATTGGTTCTATTGCTGTATGATTGTGATGTTTTACGTTGTATTTTTCTTCCTGCAGATTCCTCATATTAAGGTGGGACCAGAAGAAGCCCCCAAGCTACAATACCTACGTTTTGCATCCGTCAGCCTTTACCCGAGTAATGAAGACATAAGCCTGGCCGTGTCACACATCCTGAAGTCCTTTCACAACCCTTCCACCAGCCTCATCTGTGCCAAGGCCGAGTGTAAGTCGGAACCCATATACATCACCTATGTACCGATGGGCTCAGGGGGTCAGTGAATTTAACTAGGAAGAAATGGTCATGCATGGAAGCTCTGTACAAGCTTTGGCCTCTCCAAAAACATTTTGCAGGAGCCATAATGGCAGCCACAATGGTTTGTCAGAAAGATGAAGCCCCGATGTCTGAAATGTGTGGCTTCAATTTTGCAAAACTACAACTCTCAGCATGCCCTCAGCTGGAGAGCCATAGGTAGAAGACTTCCACCAGTCAAAGTCCTGATAAAGTCAACCGATGGTGGCATTTGCAATGTTCTGGTATTCGGGAGGTACATGGAGATGTTCCTTTGTGATGTGTTTTCCAGGGGCGGACTGGCCACATACTCCACAGGAACATTCCCGGCTGTGCCGATGCAATGGGGGCCGCCTGAGCCCTTCTCATGGCCACTGACCGGGTACAAAGCATTCTGATGGTCTAAGCATTCATTAATGCCAGGAGTGTCGGCTAGTCCTGCACCTGGCCAGTGGCCATACAGTGTCAGATAATAACACTATACACTGCTAAAATAATATGCTGCCGTACAGTGCCCAAATACCACCATACACTTCCCAAATAATACCGTTATTGTTACGGGGCCTCATATTCAGCTTATGTCTCCTCATAATGTGCTGTCATGGTAACTATATCTCCATACTGGATTCCCTGCGTCTGTCTGACCCCCCATCGCCATTGTCACCATGCATTGCTGTGGTCTCCTACAAACATTCAGAGGAGGTGTGAGATGTTGGGGTGCTGCTGGGGGCTTCACTGAATACACATTTTGTAGACTGTCCGGAGACAGATCTCCTCGGAATGTGGTGGTGGTGGGGCGGTTATGTGCACGTGGACTTCCTCACCTTCTGATCATGGACCCTTCATGAGATGCTGTATGGTGGGGTCTGGTAGTTGTTTACACCCCCTACCTGCCTAAGAGCTAGGGAATGATGAGAATACAAAGTGAAGAAGTTGGGTGTGATAGTCATAGTTGCTGTGTGTACTGGAAGGGTCAGGATCTGGGTTGAGGCCAGATCCTGGGACCATGTGTGATGATCTCCTGATTGGAGAGATGTGTTGAGGCCGTTCCCTGAGATATTTTTGTTATACTGGATTATAAATAAAAGAGTTGAGCTCCATCTAGACCGTCTGCTGAAGGACCCTCGAAGTGACACCCTGTGAGAAGACATACAGTGCCCAGATAGTACAATATACCATAATAATGCCTGTCAGTACTACACTATGCGACCATACTAGAAATACTAGTACCCATAACAATGCCCAGAAAACACCACCACAACGTGCTGAACTGAGCTCCTCAGAATGATAATACACTTATATATTGTGGTCGCAGCATATTGTGCTGCACTGTGGTATCTGGTTCTGCTGGGGCGGTATATTGTGCTGCACTGTGGTATCTGGTTCTGCTGGGGCGGTATATTGTGCTGTACTGTGGCATCTGGTTCTGCTGGGGTGGTATATTGTGCTGTACTGTGGCATCTGGTTCTGCTGGGGCGGTATATTGTGCTGCACTGTGGTATCTGGTTCTGCTGGGGCAGTATATTGTGCTGCACTGTGGTATCTGGTTCTGCTGGGGCAGTATACTGTGCTGCACTGTGGTATCTGGTTCTGCTGGGGCAGTATATTGTGCTGCACTGTGGTATCTGGTTCTGCTGGGGCGGTATATTGTGCTGCACTGTGGTATCTGGTTCTGCTGGGGCAGTATATTGTGCTGCACTGTGGTATCTGGTTCTGCTGGGGCAGTATATTGTGCTGCACTGTGGTATCTGGTTCTGCTGGGGCGGTATATTGTGCTGCACTGTGGTATTTGATTCTGCTGGGGCGGTATATTGTGCTGCACTGTGGTATCTGGTTCTGCTGGGGCAGTATATTGTGCTGCACTGTGGTATCTGGTTCTGCTGGAGCAGTATATTGTGCTGCACTGTGGTATCTGGTTCTGCTGGGGCGGTATATTGTGCTGCACTGTGGTATCTGGTTCTGCTGGGGCAGTATATTGTGCTGCACTGTGGTATCTGGTTCTGCTGGGGCGGTATATTGTGCTGCACTGTGGTATCTGGTTCTGCTGGGGCAGTATATTGTGCTGCCCTGTGGTATCTGGTTCTGCTGGGGCAGTATATTGTGCTGCACTGTGGTATCTGGTTCTGCTGGGGCAGTATATTGTGCTGCACTGTGGTATCTGGTTCTGCTGGGGCAGTATATTGTGCTGCCCTGTGGTATCTGGTTCTGCTGGGGCAGTATATTGTGCTGCACTGTGGTATCTGGTTCTGCTGGGGCGGTATATTGTGTTGCACTGTGGTATCTGGTTCTGCGGGGGCGGTATATTGTGCTGCACTGTGGTGTCTGGTTCTGCTGGGGCGGTATATTGTGCTGTACTGTGGTGTCTGGTTCTGTTGGGGCGGTATATTGTGCTGCACTGTGGTATCTGGTTCTGCTGGGGCGGTATATAGTGCTGCACTGTGGTATCTGGTTCTGCTGGGGAAGTAAATTGTGCTGCACTGTGGTATCTGGTTCTGCTGGGGCAGTATATTGTGCTGCACTGTGGTATCTGGTTCTGCTGGGGCAGTATATTGTGCTGCACTGTGGTATCTGGTTCTGCTGGGGCAGTATATTGTGCTGCACTGTGGTATCTGGTTCTGCTGGGGCAGTATATTGTGCTGCACTGTGGTATCTGGTTCTGCTGGGGCAGTATATTGTGCTGCACTGTGGTATCTGGTTCTGCTGGGGCAGTATATTGTGCTGCACTGTGGTATCTGGTTCTGCTGGGGCGGTATATTGTGCTGCACTGTGGTATCTGGTTCTGCTGGGGCAGTATATTGTGCTGCACTGTGATATCTGGTTCTGCTGGGGCAGTATATTGTGCTGCACTGTGGTATCTGGTTCTGCTGGGGCAGTATATTGTGCTGCACTGTGGTATCTGGTTCTGCTGGGGCAGTATATTGTGCTGCACTGTGGTATCTGGTTCTGCTGGGGCAGTATATTGTGCTGCACTGTGGTATCTGGTTCTGCTGGGGCGGTATATTGTGCTGCACTGTGGTATCTGGTTCTGCTGGGGCGGTATATTGTGCTGCACTGTGGTATCTGGTTCTGCTGGGGCAGTATATTGTGCTGCACTGTGGTATCTGGTTCTGATGGGGCGGTATATTGTGCTGCACTGTGGTATCTGGTTCTGCTGGGGCAGTATATTGTGCTGCACTGTGGTATCTGGCTCTGCTGGGGCGGTATATTGTGCTGCACTGTGGTATCTGGTTCTGCTGGGGCGGTATATTGTGCTGCACTGTGGTATCTGGTTCTGCTGGGGCGGTATATTGTGCTGCACTGTGGTATCTGGTTCTGCTGGGGCAGTATATTGTGCTGCACTGTGGTATCTGGTTCTGCTGGGGCGGTATATTGTGCTGCAATGTGGTATTTGGCTCTGCTGGGGCGGTATATTGTGCTGCACTGTGGTATTTGGCTCTGCTGGGGCGGTATATTGTGCTGCACTGTGGTATCTGGTTCTGCTGGGGCAGTATATTGTGCTGCACTGTGGTATCTGGTTCTGCTGGGGCGGTATATTGTGCTGCACTGTGGTATCTGGTTCTGCTGGGGCAGTATATTGTGCTGCACTGTGGTATCTGGTTCTGCTGGGGCGGTATATTGTGCTGCACTGTGGTATCTGGTTCTGCTGGGGCGGTATATTGTGCTGCACTGTGGTATCTGGTTCTGCTGGGGCAGTATATTGTGCTGCACTGTGGTATCTGGTTCTGCTGGGGCGGTATATTGTGCTGCACTGTGGTATCTGGTTCTGCTGGGGCGGTATATTGTGCTGCACTGTGGTATCTGGCTCTGCTGGGGCGGTATATTGTGCTGCACTGTGGTATCTGGTTCTGCTGGGGCGGTATATTGTGCTGCACTGTGGTATCTGGTTCTGCTGGGGCGGTATATTGTGCTGCACTGTGGTATCTGGTTCTGCTGGGGCGGTATATTGTGCTGCACTGTGGTATCTGGTTCTGCTGGGGCGGTATATTGTGCTGCACTGTGGTATCTGGTTCTGCTGGGGCAGTATATTGTGCTGCACTGTGGTATCTGGTTCTGCTGGGGCAGTATATTGTGCTGCACTGTGGTATCTGGTTCTGCTGGGGCAGAATATTGTGCTGCACTGTGGTATCTGGTTCTGCTGGGGCAGTATATTGTGCTGCACTGTGGTATCTGGTTCTGCTGGGGCAGTATATTGTGCTGCACTGTGGTATCTGGTTCTGCTGGGGCGGTATATTGTGCTGCACTGTGGTATCTGGTTCTGCTGGGGCGGTATATTGTGCTGCACTGTGGTATCTGGTTCTGCTGGGGCGGTATATTGTGCTGCACTGTGGTATTTGGCTCTACTGGGGCGGTATATTGTGCTGCACTGTGGTATCTGGTTCTGCTGGGGCAGTATATTGTGCTGCACTGTGGTATCTGGTTCTGCTGGGGCGGTATATTGTGCTGCACTGTGGTATCTGGTTCTGCTGGGGCAGTATATTGTGCTGCACTGTGGTATCTGGTTCTGCTGGGGCAGTATATTGTGCTGCACTGTGGTATCTGGTTCTGCTGGGGCGGTATATTGTGCTGCACTGTGGTATCTGGTTCTGCTGGGGCGGTATATTGTGCTGCACTGTGGTATTTGGCTCTACTGGGGCGGTATATTGTGCTGCACTGTGGTATCTGGTTCTGCTGGGGCAGTATATTGTGCTGCACTGTGGTATCTGGTTCTGCTGGGGCGGTATATTGTGCTGCACTGTGGTATCTGGTTCTGCTGGGGCAGTATATTGTGCTGCACTGTGGTATCTAGTTCTGCTGGGGCAGTATATTGTGCTGCACTGTGGTATCTGGTTCTGCTGGGGCAGAATATTGTGCTGCACTGTGGTATCTGGTTCTGCTGGGGCGGTATATTGTGCTGCACTGTGGTATCTGGTTCTGCTGGGGCGGTATATTGTGCTGCACTGTGGTATCTGGTTCTGCTGGGGCGGTATATTGTGCTGCACTGTGGTATCTGGTTCTGCTGGGGCAGTATATTGTGCTGCACTGTGGTATCTGGTTCTGCTGGGGCAGTATATTGTGCTG